>NC_142801.1:20556902-20788183 GCF_049724085.1 Artemia sp. Qi Xiang Cuo
ACTGTTATTGGGAAGTATACAGAAGTTTTCAGGAGGGTTTTTTTCTGGCAGTGGGAGGGAAGGGTGGGTCGGGGGTTATGTTGGAGGATCTGTCCATGTTTGATCCTAATTGTTTTTTTTTACTCTAGGCCTTTAGAGAAAGTTACGAAAATTGTTACTATTACCCCCCCCCCCCAAGAAAAAATTCTAAATACGACCCTGTACATGACAGCTTGACTATTGTTCCCCAAACCGAAGAAAATAAGTCTTTCCTCAACACGGATAGCTTAAAACAAACGGAAGTTATAATTTTCTTGAAGTTTAGTTGAATGCAAATCAGGATACGAGGCGTTCTCCATTCCTTGGCACCGGCTGGCACTTGCCAGTGCCGGCAGAACTACATGAAAAATTTGCTGTATGTAATTTAATTAATAATAATTGACAATTTTATTAATATATTAAAAGTTAAATAAATAAATGAAACTAAAAAATTGAAAGTTGTCTTCTTTCAAGGCTTATACAGCCTTTTCTTTCAGTTCTTAGCATTCATCATTGATTTTTTCTAATTCATCATAAAGTAGTTGTAAGATCGTTGAAATTTGTAAATAGTCTTCTCTGCTTGCGTCATAGGCTTTCCAATTTATGAAATTAGGCTTCTAATTACATTTACCGTGTCCACTTTTTTTTACTGGAGTAATGGTGGTGTCTGGAAAAAGAAAAACCTGTATTATATTATTTATTCAATCTGATCAATGCTAGTGTTTTTGCTACAGTATTTTAGTATATAGTGCAGTTGATTAATATCTTAGTATAACTATTGTAACATACTATATAGTATTACTATACTATAGTTTCTCTGCTTCTATTGCATGCTTTCCAATTGATTACATTGTACTTTTAATTAAATTGTTTTTATCCTCTTTTTTTCTGTTTTACGACAGCGTTGATATCTGAATTGTTCAACCTAGTCAACCTTAACTCCTTTTGGACACCGTGAGCGAATAAACCATTGCATTCATTGTTCAGCAGTCTATTGCATTTAAGTCATAAACAAGCCAACTTGACAAAGTATATGTTTTTAAATTTTATTTTAGGATATAGGGTGAATCATTTTTAACTTTGTACATTCGTAATGATTTTACCAAAATATTATAGTTCTTTAAAAGTCAATACAATCTATTAAATTTTTGAAGTTTATCGTAGAAATCGGAAGGGTACTTTTAGGTCATTAATTTTCCGACTTCTGGAGAGAAGAGGTGTTTGGAGCAATCTAAGGTGAGATTTAACCCCATTCCTTGTCAGGGGACATTATAACATCAATTGTTTCCATTTCCAGGCCGGTCCAACACAAGGCTCCCAATTTCAGGAACAGTTCAAGAGATTTTTCTATCAAAGCGAAAGTATTTTTAGCCCTCCCCAAATAACAAAGCAAAATAACCATAAGATATTTAAAATGCAAAAAAAATTATTTCATCTAAAATTTACTGTTTTTTGTCAGATATAATAAAACAGCTTACAAATCAATTCCACTTTCAAACGACTTAAATTTTTATTACCTGGCTTTTTGGTTGGTATTCTCACGGTTCAACATGGCAACACTGGTTAAAATGTAATACTGCTATAAAAACTTCATAATTTTGAAGAAAACAAAAAAGATATGTTCGTTTTGGTGTCCTTGGTACTTTAAAAGCAAAAAAAAACTATTCCATAGTCCCCACCTCTTTTCTGATCGAATTTCGAAGTGCTGTTTTAATAGTTTCCTGTCTCAACTACATGGATTCTGCTCAAGTGGGTTACTGCTCAAGTTCTTCTTCAATTAACCCCTTTTTCTTTAAAAAAAAAAACCTAAAAACTTAGGAATAAACATGCTCTTCTTCACATTTTTAACCAAACGTTTATCAGATTTGAAAACCCCTCATAAAACTAGGTAGTTCATTTTGTAATTTTGACAGGGGAGGGTGGATACGGTACCAAATACAAAATCTACAAAAAATGCTATTTGGAAAACTACGATTTTTTTGGATACCGTGACTGATTACGGTAGGTAAGGGTATTTTGCTAATATTTTTTCTTATTTAAGGAAATGTCGTAAATATCTGATATTAAATTTTGCATCCCAAAGGTGCTAGATTTCATTGATGCCAGGTACCAGCGCCGAAAATTGGACATCATGCTTAAACACTAAGAGAAAAGTAAAATATGAAAAAAAGCAGTGTCTATTAAGTTTCTAAATGTCTATTAAATTATATATATCTTGAAGCTTTATATATTTTTTTTTCTTTTAATTAAGTAGCTCTAAATAAGTAAATATCTTTATGTGACAACATTGACAAACTGGGGCTGGAAACCACTATTATGCGGCTAGTAGGGCTCGACCGATATGGATTTTTGGGGTCCGATGCCGCTACCGATACATCGCTATCGTACCGAACGCTACCGATATAATTTGCCGACAAATTGCCCTCCTGAAAAAAACCATACCTAACGTTTAAACCCTATTATCTGTGCCCATATTCATACACACATGTTTCTCCCTGGTCAATTAACCACCTAAAAACAGCCTCAATAGTTAAAAAAATAAATTAAATAAAAAAATTAAAAAAATAAACTCCTGTTCTGGACAGTGTAGTCCAGTCCAACTAGGGCAAGTTGCAATGCAGAAAGAACAGCTTTTCAGCATTTACCTCCTCATTTTCTGTCCTCTTCATAAGTCCAGTCCAACTGGGTCAAGTTGTAATGTAGATAGAACAACTTTTCAGTATGTTCTCCTTTCAGAGACCTTCGTTCGTCATCATATATGTTACCTACTGTTCTGAAAACTTTTTTGCTTGGGACAAAAGAGGACGGACAACAGAGATACTTCCGAGCAACTTGTAGTCTCTTTTAGCAACGACTGCTGTTATTTCTCCAGTACTCTAATGGACAGCTTTTGATCCTGTCATTGACAGTCTCACTCATGTGCCTTTCCAGTGCCTGATCAACATTGTCTGCTGAATCTTCTACCTCATTAGTTGAAGTTGCAAGTATGTTATCAAACAGGGTGTCAATCAAACTTGTTGTGCCTACTCTCCTTCGTTTTGGGTTTTCCTCCATTTCTAATGCAGTGATACAGAATAATTATTTCTTGCTCCTATGTTACTAGTAAAAAATCTAGATCATTATTATTTAGGCGAAATAACCGGGGAGATTAGTAAGACTTTACGTGGGGCTGCAAGCAGTATAGCACAAACTGAAAAGAAGCCGGATGAGACTTCGACATTCCAGACAATTTCAAAGACTGCACAGGCTGTAAAAAAGGAGATTGACGAAGGAGCATTAGCTACAGGATCTCGGGTCTATCGACCTCCGTTGCGGTTAAGGAAACGAAAGGAAGAATTCGACAGTGAAACAGCTATAGTTATTCAAGTCAATACAGAAGCTACTGGAATCGAACTCAGAAATATTCTAGGTAGTAAACAATATACTCGTTTTTTTTTTTTTTTTTTTTTTTTTTTTTTTTTTTTTTTTTTTTTTTTAGTGAATATTCCTTGGATATTCAAACAGAGAACTATAAGCATAAATGTGTCTTATTACTTCAAACTAGCATTTTAATTTTAGAACTAATTTAGATAATAGTTACCATTCCTGAATCAGCTAGAAATAGCGATTTTTCCTCACGTTTTTCAATTTTATTACTATGGGTCATGGTGTGTCCTTTGCTAGGTTGCAGCTACCACTGTAACCATGCTTCTTGCTCATGGGAAAATTTTCCATATGAAATAAAAATACCCCTCCTCAGCCTCCGGAAAGGTTAAATTAAGGATAATATTAAAAAAAATGGTTCCTCAAAATTGCGGCTGATCGGAAATTTTGACTAAAAATTAAAACTTTGCCCAAAATACAACTATGTCATTTAAAAACGAAAAGGAATTAATTTAAAGAAATATTTTTCGAAAAGTAAAGTTTGCTACAAGAAAAGTAAAAAGGCATCAACACCTAAAATTCAAAGAAAAAATTAAATAAAAAAAATCAATAAAAAAATAGGAAAAGGGCATATTAAAACCTAAAATTAACAGAAACTTTTTTTAGTGAATAAACCGTGCCCAAAATGAAATGAGATGAAAATGAGTAATCACCTCAAACGTATAGATAGCCCATACTGCTATGAATGATCAGAGGAATTCGAAAACAGACAGAGAAAAAAATGAATATTAAGGTGAAGTTTAAAACAAACAGAAATTAACGCAAATAAGAGTAGGGCTACTGCCCCCAAAACCCTCTATAGTAAGTAAATAGTAACTAGCACATCTTGTTATAAAAAAGATAAATTGTTGTATATTAAGTATGTAACGAAGCGTAAAATCGAAAGACAGTGTAGTTTACGAAACTTTTTAGTGAAAAACTAGAGATATACTTTTTAAGGTCAAGAATACGGCACTGGACTTTACAACGACTGCCGAAGTAGTGATTTCTGTTGCATGGCCCCTCAGCCAGGAGGATCAATGGAGGTTGGGGGTCGGCCATCCTGTGCTTTCGCACAACAATCCTGTTTACCTTTCCCAGATTTTCCAGGTATTCATTTAGAGCTGGATCGACTCACTGACCCCCGTTCCAAACCAAATAACCAGTAGCACCAGGTCTTGACCCCTGTCCTCATAGACTAAGGATTTAAAGTCTAACTTGCTACCCACTCGGCTAGGACTTCTAGAATTTTTTTAGTCGTGTTTAGAGTGGTGGCGAAATAACAGCAGTCGTTTCAAGAGACTGGCACAACTTGCCCGGAAGTATCTCTGCTGTCCGTCCTCTTCTGTCCCGAGCGAAAGAGTTTTCAGAACAGTAGGGAACATTTATGATGACAAACAAAGGCCTCTGAAAGGAGAACATACTGAAAAGTTGTTCTATCTGCATTACAACTTGACCCAGTTGGACTGGACTTATGAAGAGGACAGAAAATGAGGAGGTAAATGCTGAAAAGCTGTTCTTTCTGCATTACAACTTGCCCTAGTTGGACTGAACTACACTGTCCAGAACAGGAGTTTATTTTTTTAATTGTTTTATTTAATTTATTTTTTTAACTATTGAGGCTGTTTTTAGGTGGTTAATTGACCAGGGAGAAACATGTGTGTATGAATATGGACACAGAATATAGGGTTTAAACGTTCGGTATGGTTTTTCTCCGGAGGGCAATTTGTCGGCAAATTATATCGGTAGCGTTCGGTACGATAGCGATGTATCGGTAGCGGCATCGGACCCCAAAAATCCATATCGGTCGAGCCCTACTAGCCGCATAATAGTGGTTTCCAGCCCCAGTTTGTCAATGTTGTCACATAAAGATAATTACTTATTTAGAGCTACTTTACTAAAAGAAAAAAAAATATATAAAGCTTCAAGATATATATAATTTAATAGACATTTAGAAACTTAATAGACACTGCTTTTTTTCATATTTTACTTTTCTCTTAGTGTTTAAGCATGCTTAAACTTGATGTCCAATTTTTGGCGCTGGTACCTGGCATCAATGAAATCTAGCACCTTTGGGATGCAAAATTTAATATCAGATATTTACGACATTTCCTTAAATAAGAAAAAATATTAGCAAAATACCCTTACCTACCGTAATCAGTCACGGTATCCAAAAAAATCGTAGTTTTCCAAAAAGCATTTTTTTTAGATTTTGTATTTGGTACCGTATCCACCCCCTCCTGTCAAAATTACAAAATGAACTACCTAGTTTTATGAGGGGTTTTCAAATCTGATAAACGTTTGGTTAAAAATGTGAAGAAGAGCATGTTTATTTCGCCACCACTCTAAACACGACTAAAAAAGTTCTAGAAGTCCTAGCCGAGAGTAGAAGTGGGGGTGCCAGTCGTGACATTACCACGTGGTTTATGGTCCTAATATGGGCATAGAGCCCCTAGGGGAGATGGATTTCTGAGAAATTGATTGCGTAATCAAAGTGTGTCAATGACCTCTTTTTCCAAGGTCGATTTATTTGTTGTTTCTATGTGTAATAGCTCCGAGACGAAGGTTGCACATGTGCATTGAATTCTAACGGGACCAATGTTATTGATCTAGGACTCGAGGGGGAAGTGAATGTCCGAGAACTTGATTTCGTAATCAAAGTGTGTCAACAACAACAACATCGACCTTGACATTTGCTGAGAGCGTGCACTTACAACAACATCGACCTTGGAACACCTGTGCAGTCGACCTCAATTCACCTATCGTGAATCAATAATTCCCCTTAGAAACAACAAATTAATTTCCCCTTCTTGACAGATCAATCAATCAATGACATCATTTGTCAGACTTTAAAAATTTACGCCTAGAAACATTTCTCCAGGAATAGATCCATATCATTAATGTCTTTGCCTCGGGAACAACTCTTTTGGTCGAACTCCAAAGGATATTAATAACCAAAGGCCATGGAAAAAATTAGGCAAGAAACATCTTAGCGATGAATTGTTTTAGCGCGCGAGAAGGTTTCCTATTAATTTGAAATGCGTTAGCACAGAGATGCCAATAACAAAGGAACACGCTGAATTTACGTTTAGTGATTATTTGGGCGAAACCGTTTTAGACAGGTTATGGAACTATTTCGGCGAAACAGATAGAGACATTTTAAAAGAAGATTTTTGAAGAGATTTTGGAGGAGGTTTTGAGTGTGGTCGTTATAATACACAAGTTTCATTTGAACAGTGTTGTGAAGTCCTCTAACCCAACCCCAAAGGGTTCCAATCCTCTTACCCCAACCCCGAAGGAACCCCCCGGTCCTCAAAGGCCCCCAAGCTCCCAAAGGCCCGCCACCGGTCCCCAAATGTCCCCCAGGCCCCCAACTGCCCCCCCCGGACGCTCAAAGGCCCCCCAAGCTCCCAAAGGGCCACCGGCACCCCAAAGGCCCTCCACCGGTCCCCAAATGTCCCCCAGGCATCCAAAGGCCCACCCAGACCCCCCAATGCCCTCCCCCGACCCCAAAGCCCATCCCCCGGTCCCCAAAGGTCCCCCCCAGCTCCCAAAGGACCACCGGCCCTCAAGGGACCCACAGACCCTCAAAGGCTCTCCCCGAGCACCCGTCTTTCGTTGATGTGAGTTGTCTGAAACCTAGGATTTGGGATGTGTAGTTTACAACTTCAGGCTTTTCTGAGCAGGATTTCTTAGCCATTCGTAGGTGTGTGTTGACTGAAACCAATACTTTGGGATGAGTAGTTTGCTATTTCAGGCTTTTATGAGCTAGGTTTCTTAGCCTTTCGTTGGTGTGTGTTGAGTGTAACTTATGATTTGGGATATGTAGTTTGCTTTTTTGACTTTTCTGAGTTGGATTTCTTAGTCTTTCATAGGTGTGTGGTGTCTGAAACCTATGATTTGGGATGTGTAGTTTGCTATTTTTGACTTTTCTGAGCTGGATTTCTTAGCCTTTCATAGGTATGCGTTGTCAGAAAATTATGATTTGGGATGTGTAGTTTGCTACTTCAGGCTTTTCTGAGCTAAGGTTTCCTAGTATTTCCTAGGTGAATGTTGTCTGAAACCAATAGTCTGGGATGAATAGTTTGCTATATTTGACTTTTCTGAGCTAGGTTTCTTAGTCTTTCGTTGGTGTGTGTTGACTGAAACCGATGATTTGGGATATATAGTTTGCTATTTTTGACTTTTCTGAGCTAGGTTTCTTAGTCTTTCATAGGTGTGTGGTGTCTGAAACCTATGATTTGGGATGGGTGGATTGCTACTTTTGACTTTTCTGAGCTGGATTTCTTAGTCTTTCGTAGGTGTGTGGTGTCTGAAACCTATGATTTGGGAGGGGTGTATTGCTATTTTTGAGTTTTCAGTGCTTATTTTCTTAGCAATTAATAGGAGTTTGTTGTCTGAAACCTATAGTTTGGGATGAATGGATTTATATTTTTGTCTTTTATGAGCTAGTTTTATAATCAGATGTTAGGTGAGTGTTGTCTGAAAACTATGATTTGGGATATGTAATTCGCTATTTCCGACTATTCATAACCGGATTTCTTAGTCTTTCGTAGGTGTGGGGTGTCTGAAACCTATGATTTGGGATGTGTGGGTTGCTATTTTTTTACTTTTCTGAGATGTATTTCTTAGCCATTCGTAGGTGTGTGTTGACTGAAACATATTATTTGGGATGGTTAATTTGCTATTTTTGACTTTTCTGATCTAGATTTCTTAGCCTATCATATGTGTGACCTTTCAGAAAATTATGATTTGGGAGGTATAGTTTGCTTTTTGGACCTTTCAGAGCTAGGATTCTTAGTCACTCATAGGTGTTTGTTGTCTGGAACTTCGAGTTTGGGATGAGTAGTTGGCTATTTCAGACTTTTCTGAGCTAAGGTTTCTTAGTATTTCATAGGTGAATGCTGTCTGAAACTTATGATTTGGGATATGTAAATTACTATTTCGGGATTTTCTGAGTTAGATTTCTTAGTCTTTCATAGGTGTGTAGTGTCTGAAACCTATGATTTGGGGTGTGTAGTTTGATATTTTGGACTTTTCTGAGCTAGGTTTCTTAGCCTTTTATAGGTATGTGTTGTCAGAACATTATGATTTGGGATGTGTGGGTTGCTATTTCAGGCTTTTCTGAGCAGGATTTCTTAGCCATTCGTAGGTGTGTGTTGACTGAAACCTATGATTTGGGATGGTTAATTTGCTATTTTTGACTTTTCTGAGCTAGATTTCTTAGCCTTTCATAGGTGTGTCCTTTCAGAAAATTATGATTTGGGAGGTATAGTTTGCTTTCTGGACTTTTCATAGCTAGGATTCTTAGTCACTCATAGGTGTTTGTTCTCTGAAACTTCGAGTTTGGGATGAGTAGTTGGCTATTTCAGACTTTTCTGAGCTAAGGTTTCTTAGTATTTCGTAGGTGAATGCTGTCTGAAACTTATGATTTGGGATATGTAAATTACTATTTCGGGCTTTTCTGAGTTGGATTTCTTAGTCTTTCATAGGTGTGTGATGTCTGAAACATATGATTTGGGATGTTTAGTTTGCTATTTTCGACTTTTCTGAGCTAGGTTTCTTAGCCTTTACTAGGTATGTGATGACAGAAAAATATTATTTGGGATGTGTAGTTTGCTATTTCAGTCTCTTCTGAGCTAAGGTTTTCTAGTATTTCGTAGGTGAATATTGTCTGAAACCAATAGTTTGGGATGAGTAGTTCGGTATTTTTGACTTTTCTGATCTAGGTTTCTTAGTCTTTCGTTGGTGTGTGTTGACTGAAACCTATGATTTGGGATACGTAGTTTGCTATTTTTGACTTTTCTGAGCTGGATTTATTAGCCTTTCCTACGTGTGTGTTGACTGAAACCTATGATTGGGATGTGTAGTTTGCTATTTTTGTGTTGTCTGAGCTAGATTTCTTAGCCGTTCATAGGTGTGTGTTGTCTAAAACTTATGATTTGGGATGTGTATATTGCTATTTGAACTTTTCAGAGCTATGATTCTTAGTCCGTCATAGGGGTTTGTTGTCTGAAACTTCTAGTTTGGGATGAGTAGTTTCAATATTTCAGGCTTTTCTGAGCTAAGGTTTCTTAGTCTTTCATAGGTGAATGATGTCTGAAACCTATGATTTGGGATATGTAAATTACTATTTCGGGCTTTTCTGAGAGTGATTTCTTAGTCTTACATAGGTGTGTGTTTTCTGAAACCTATCATTTGGGATGGGTGGATTGTTACTTTTGACTTTTCTGAGATGAATTTCTTAGCCTTTCATAGGTGTTTGTTGTCTGAAACCTATAGTTTGGGTTGACTAGTTTGCTATTTTAGACTTTTCTGAGCTAGGTTTCTTAGCCATTCTTAGGTGAGTGTTGTCTGAACCTTAGGATTTGGGATATTTAAATTACTATTTCGGGCTTTTCTAAGCTAGTTTTCTTAGTCTTTCATTGGTATGTGTTGTCTGAAACACCTATGATTTGGGATATGTGGGTTGCTATTTTTTGACTTTTCCGAGCTGGATTTCTTAGCCGTTCAGAGGTGAGTGCTGTCTGAAACTTGTGATTTGAGATGGTTAATTTGCTATTTCCGGCTTTATTAGCTAGGTTTCCTAGCCTTTCATAGGTGTGTGTTGTCAGAAAATTACGATTTGGGATGTGTAGTTTGCTATTTGAACTTTTCACAGCTAGGATTCTTAGTCCATCATTGGTGTTTGTTGTCTGAAACCAATAGTTTGGGATGACTAGTTTGCTATTTCAGGCTTGTTCATTTTGAATTTCTGTCATGAAATGCAAGAGTTGGAAAATTAGGGTCTTAGTCCACCAGATCAGTATTAGGGTCCCAGTCCACCAGCCTGAACGGTGGAAATTCACTAGCTCAGAATTGGGGTCTTAGTCCACCAGCCTGAATGGTGGAAATCCACTAGCTCAATATTGGGGTCTCAGTACACCAGCCTAAATGGTGGAAATTCACTAACTCCGAATTAGGGTCTTAGTCCACCAGCCCGAATGGTGGAAATTCACTAGCTCAGAATTGGGGTCTTAGTCCACCAGCCTTAATGGTTGAAATTCACATTAGACGACACAAAAACTTACACACACACAAAAACTAACACACACGCAAAAAAAAAAAAACACAAACACAAACAAAAAAAAAAAAAAACACAAGAACAAAAACACTCACACACAAAAACTAAAACACACACTACTAAACAGACACACACACACACACAAAAACTTACACACACACACACACACACACACACACACAAACTTACACATGCACACTAAAACTTACATTCACACAAAAACTTACATGCACACAAAAACTTACACACACACACACACACACACACAAAACAAAAAAAGACAAAAAAACACGAAAACTCACACACACACACCAAAACTTACACACACACAAAAACTTACAAACACACACACACGAACACAAAAACTTACACATGAACACAAAAAAAAACTCACACACACATTCACAAAAACTTACACACACACACACACACACACACACACAAACTTACACACAAACACACGAAAAATCAAACACACACGCCAAAACTTACACACACAAAACTTACACACACACACACACAAAAACTTACACATGCACTCGAAAACTTACATGCACACAAAAACTTACATGCACACAAAAACTTACACACACACACACACAAAACTTACACACACAAACACACGAAAACTCACACACACACACGCAAAAAATTACAAACACACAAAAAATTACACACACACACACACACACACACACAAACATAAACATGAAAACAAGAACTATCAAACACACACACGCACAAAAAATTACACACACACACACACATACACAAAACTAAAACAAACACACACGAACACTAACAAACACACGCCAAAACTTACACACACACAAAAACTAACACATGCACACTAAAACTTACACACACACACACGAAAACTTACACACACACGTCAAAAATTACACACACACACACACACAAACTTACACACACACACAAAATTACACACACACACACACAAAAACTTACACATGCACACGAAAACTTACATGCACACAAAAACTTACATGCACACAAAAACTTACACACACACACACACACACAAACTTACACACACACACACACACACACACGAAAACTCACACACACACGCCAAAACTTACACACACACAAAGACTTACACACACACACACACACACACACACAAAACTTACACATGAACACAAAAACTCACACACACACACACAAAAAATAACACACACACACACACACACAAAACTTCCACACAAACACAAACGAAAAAATACAAGAAAACACAAAAAATAAGAAAAAAGCAAACATACACACACACACACACACACACACAAAAATACACACACACACACACACAAAAAACTTCAACAACAACAAAAAAACCAAAACAAAAACAAAAAACAACAAAAAATAAAAAAAAAAAACAAAAAAACAAACAAAAAAAAACCAACACAAACACACACACACAAACTTACACAAACACACAAAAACTTATATCCACACGCAAAGCTTAGACACACAAAAACTTACACACACACACAAAAACTAACACCCACACGCAAAAACTTACATTCACACAAAAACTTACATCCACACAAAAAATTACACACACACATAAAAACTTACACAAACTCACACAAACTTACACACACACACACACAAAAAAACATACACACACACACACTAAAACTTAAACACACACGCAAAAACTAGCACACACACACACAAATTTACACACACACACACACACACACACACACACACACAAAAAATCACACAAGCACACGAACACAAACATCCACATACAAACATATACACACACACACTAAAACTTACACACACACGACAAAACATACACACACAAGAGCTTAGACACACAAAAACTATACACACACACACTCAAAAACTTACACCCACACGCAAAAACTTACACACACACACACACAAAAAATTACACCAACAAAAACTTACACACACACACACACACACACACACACACAAAAACTTACACACACACACGAAAACATAGAAACACACACACACTAACACAAACGCAAAAACAAATACACACACACAAAAACATACACACACGCACAAAAACATACACACACACACACACACACGAAAACTAAAGCACACACACGAAAACAACCAAATCACAGATAAAGGGTCTTAATTTTTCAAATTTAATTTTGAATTTCTATCGTGAAATGCAAGAGTTGGAATATTTCAGTAGTGAATTGCTTTGCTTTACCTTCTCACAGTTAAATTCTCTTTTTTTTTCGAAGTTCATTTTGAATTTCTGTCATGAAATGCAAGAGTTAGAAAATTGGGGTCTTAGTCTACCAGCTCAGTATTGTGGACCCATTCCACCAGCCTGAACGGTGGAAATTCATTAGCTCAGAATTGGGGTCATAGCCCACCAGCCTGAATGGTGGAAATCCACTAGCTCAATATTGGGGTCTCAGTTCACCAGCCTGAATGGTGGAAATTCACTAGCTCAGAATTAGGGTCATAGTCCACCAGCCTGAATGGTGGAAATTCACTAGCTCAGAATTGGGGTCTTAGTCCACCAACCTGAATGGGTGAAATTCACATTAGACGAGGTTAAGTGCGCACACACACACAGAGAGAGACGAATAACACACAGGGACAACACACACACAAAGAGACGACACCTAACCTTTTCCGGCGAGTATGGTTAGGTTAGGTTAGGCTAGATTAAGTTAGGTTAGGTTAAGTTAGGTTAGGTTAGCCCACGTACGCTTCACTTAGGTTAGCTTAGGTTAGGTGAAAGACAGGCAAAAAGTTAGGTGTATGATTAGGTTAGGTTAGGTTAGATTAGTTAGGTTAGGTTAAGTTAGGTTAGGCTAGGTTAGCCTACGTACGCGCGCGTACGTAGGCTAACCTAGCCTAACCTAACTTAACCTAACCTAACTTAATCTAACCTAACCTAACCTAATCATACACCTAACTTTTTGCCTGTCTCTCACCTAACCTAAGCTAACCTAAGTGAAGCGTTCGTGGGCTAACCTAACCTAACTTAACCTAACCTAACTTAATCTAGCCTAACCTAACCTAACCATACTCGCCGGAAAAGGTTAGGTGTCGTCTCTTTGTGTGTGTGTTGTCCCTGTGTGTTAGTCGTCTCTCTCTGTGTGTGTGTGCGCACTTAACCTCGTCTAATGTGAATTTCACCCATTCAGGTTGGTGGACTAAGACCCCAATTCTGAGCTAGTGAATTTCCATCATTCAGGCTGGTGGACTATGACCCAAATTCTGAGCTAGTGAAGTTCCACCATTCAGGCTGGTGAAATGAGACCCCAATATTGAGCTAGTGGATTTCCACCATTCAGGCTGGTGGGCTATGACCCCAATTCTGAGCTAATGAATTTCCACCGTTCAGGCTGGTGGACTGGGTCCCCAATACTGAGCTGGTGGACTAAGACCCCAATTTTCCAACTCTTGCATTTCATGACAGAAATTCCAAATGAACTTCGAAAAATCAAGAGAATGTAACTGTGAGAAGGTAAAGCACAGCAAGTCACTACTGAAATATTCCAACTCTTGCATTTCACGATAGAAATTCAAAATGAAATTTGAAAAATTAAGACAATGTAACTGTGATATGCTAGTTTTCGTGTGTGTGCATAAGTTTTCGTGTGTGTGTGTGTGTGTGTAAGTTTTTGTGTGTGTGTGTAAGTTTTTGTATGTGTGTAAGTTTTTGTGCGTGTGTGTAAGTTTTTGTGTGTGCCTATGTTTTCGTGTGTGTGTGTGTGTGTTTGTGTGTGTGTGTGTGTGTGTGTAAGTTTTTGTGTGTGTAAGTTTTTGTGTGTGTGTGTGTGTAAGTTTTGGCGTGTGGGTGTAATTTTTTGTGTGTGTGTGTGTGTTAGTTTGTGTGTGTCTAAGCTTTTGTGTGTGTTAGTTTTGAAGTGTGCGTGTATGTTTTCTTGTGTGTGTGTTTTAGTTTTTATGTGCATGTTTGTGTTCGTGTGCATGTGTAAGTTTTTGTGTGTGTGTGTGTGTGTGTGTGTGTGTGTGTGTAAGTTTTTGTGTGTGTGTGCAAGTTTTGGCGTGTGTGTGTGTTTTCGTGTGTGTGTGTGTGTTTTTGTGTGTGTGTGTGTGTGTAGCTTTTGTGCGTGTGTGTAAGTTTTTGTGTGTGTGTGTAAGTTTTTGTGTGCATGTAAGTTTTTGTGTGCATGTAAGTCTTTGCGTGTGGGTGTAAGTTTTGTGTGTGTGTGTGTAAGTTTTGTGTGTCTAGCTTTTGCGTGTGGATATAAGTTTTTTGTGTGTTTGTGTAAGTTTGTGTGTGTGTGTGTGTGTGTGTGTGTGTGTGTGTGTGTGTGTGTGTCTGTAAGTTTGTGTGTGTGTAAGTTTTTTGTGTGTGTGTGTTAGTTTGTGTGTGTGTGTGTGTGTGTGTGTGTGTGTAGTTTTGTGTGTGTAAGTTTTGGTGTGTGTGTGTAAGTTTCGTGTGTGTGTGTGTGGAAGTTTGTGTGTGTGTGTGTGTGTGTAAGTTTTTGTGCGTGTGTGTGTGAGTTTTTGTGTTCATGTGTAAGTTTTTGTGTGTGTGTGTGTGTGTATGTTTTTGTGTGTGTGTAAGTTTTGGCGTGTGTGTGTGAGTTTTCGTGTGTGTGTGTGTGTGTAAGTTTTGTGTGTGTGTGTTAGTTTTTGTGTGCATGTAAGTTTTTGTGTGCATGTAAGTTTTCGTGCGCATGTGTAATTTTTTGTTTGTGTGTGTTTGTTTTTTTTTGTATTTGTGTGTTTGTGTGTGTTTTTGTGTGTGTGTAAGTTTTGGCGTGTGTGTGTAAGTTTTCGTGTGTGTGTGTGTAAGTTTTCGTGTGCATGTGTAAGTTTTGTGTGTGTGTAAGTTTTGCGTGTGTGTGTAAGTTTTCGTGTGTGTGTGTGTAAGTTTGTGTATGTGTGTGTGTGTGTGTAAGTTTTTGTGCGTGTGTGTGTGTGAGTTTTTTGTGTTCATGTGTAAGTTTTTGTGTGTGTGTGTGTGTGTGTGGGTAAGTTTTTGTGTGTGCGTTAGTTTTGGTGTGTGTGTGTGTGAGTTTTCGTGTGTTTGTGTGTGTAAGTTTTGTGTGTGTGTATGTTTTTGTGTGAATTTAATTTTTTGTGTGAATTTTAGTTTTCGCGTGCATGTTTTAGTTTTTGTGTGTGTGTGTGTTTAAGTTTTTGTGTGTGTAAGTTTTTGCGTGTGTGTGTAAGTTTTCGTGTGTGTGTGTGTAAGTTTGTGTGTGTGTGTGAGTGTTTGTAATTTTTTGTGTTTGTGTGTTTGAGTTTTTTTTTGTGGTCATTTTTATTTGTTTTTTTGCGTGTGTGTGTGTGTGTAAGTGTGTGTTTGTTTGTATGTTTTGGTGTGTGTGTGTGAGTTTTCGTGTTTGTGTGTGTGTGTAAGTTTTGTGTTTGTGTGTGTTTGTGTTTATGTTTTTGTGTGTATGTAAGTTTTTGTGTGAATGTAAGTTTTAGTGTGCTTGTGTAAGTTTTTGTGTGTGTGTGTGTGTGTGTTTTTTTTTTTGTGTGTGTGTGTGTAAGTTTCATCGTGTGTGTGTAAGTTTTGGTGTGTGTTTGTATGTTTTCATGTGTGTGTGTGTGTAAGTTTTTGTGTGTGTGTGTAAGTTTTTGTGCGTGTGTGTAAGTTTTTGTGTGTGTGTAAGTTTTTGTGTCGTCTAATGTGAATTTCAACCATTAAGGCTGGTGGACTAAGACCCCAATTCTGAGCTAGTGAATTTCCACCATTCGGGCTGGTGGACTAAGACCCTAATTCTGAGTTAGTGAATTTCCACCATTCAGGCTGGTGGACTGAGACCCCAATATTGAGCTAGTGGATTTCCACCATTCAGGCTGGTGGACTAAGACCTCAATTCTGAGCTAGTGAATTTCCACCGTTCAGGCTGGTGGACTGGGACCCTAATACTGATCTGGTGGACTAAGACCCTAATTTTCCAACTCTTGCATTTCATGACAGAAATTCAAAATGAACAAGCCTGAAATAGCAAACTAGTCATCCCAAACTATTGGTTTCAGACAACAAACACCAATGATGGACTAAGAATCCTAGCTATGAAAAGTTCAAATAGCAAACTTCACATCCCAAATCGTAATTTTCTGACAACACACACCTATGAAAGGCTATGAAACCTAGCTAATAAAAGCCGGAAATAGCAAATTAACCATCTCAAATCACAAGTTTCAGACAGCACTCACCTATGAACGGCTAAGAAATCCAGCTCGGAAAAGTCAAAAAATAGCAACCCACACATCCCAAATCATAGGTTTCAGACAACACATACCTATGAAAGACTAAGAAATCTAGCTAAGAAAAGCCCGAAATAGTAATTTACATATCCCAAATCCTAGGTTTCAGACATCATTCACCTATGAATGGATAAGAAAACTATATAAGAGAAGTAAAAAATAGCAAACTACTCATCCAAAACGATAGGTTTCAGACAACAAACACCTATGAAAGGCTAAGAAATTCAGCTCAGAAAAGTCAAAAGTAGCAATCCACCCATCCCAAATCATAGGTTTCAGACAACACACACCTATGAAAGACTTAGAAATCCCACTCAGACAAGCCCGAAATAGTAATTTACATATCCCAAATCATAGGTTTCAGACATCATTCACCTATGAAAGACTAAGAAACCTTAGCTCAGAAAAGCCTGAAATAGCGAAACTACTCATCCCAAACTAGAAGTTTCAGACAACAAACGCCTATGACTGCCTAATAATCATAGCTCTTAAAAGTTCAAATAGCAAACTACACATCCCAAATCATAAGTTTCAGACAACACACACCTATGAACGGCTAAGAAATCTAGCTCAGAAAAGACAAAAATAGCAAACCACACATCCCAATCATAGGTTTCAGTCAACACACACCTAGGAAAGGCTAATAAATCCAACTCAAAAAAGTCAAAAATAGCAAACTACGTATCCCAAATCATAGGTTTCAGTCAACACACACCAACGAAAGACTAAGAAACCTAGCTCAGAAAAGTCAAAAATAGCAGACTACTCATCCCAAACTATAGGTTTCAGACAATATTCACCTACGAAATACTAGAAAACCTTAGCTCAGAAAAGCCTGGAATAGCAAACTACACATCCCAAATCATAATTTTCTGACAACACATACCTATGAAAGGCTAAGAAACCTAGCTCAGAAAAGTCGAAAATAGTAAACTACACATCCCAAATCATAGGTTTCAGACATCACACACCTATGAAAGACTAAGAAATCCAACTCAGAAAAGCCCGAAATAGTAATTTACATATCCCAAATCATAAGTTTCAGACGGCATTCACCTACGAAATACTAAGAAACCTTAGCTCAGAAAAGTCTGAGATAGCCAACTACTCATCCCAAACTCGAAGTTTCAGACAACAGACACCTATGAGTGACTAAGAATCCTAGCTATGAAAAGTCCAAAAAGCAAACTATACCTCCCAAATCATAATTTTCTGAAAGGACACACCTATGAAAGGCTAAGAAATCTAGCTCAGAAAAGTCAAAAATAGCAAATTAACCATCCCAAATCATAGGTTTCAGTCAACACACACCTACGAATGGCTAAGAAATCCTGCTCAGAAAAGACTGAAATAGCAACCCACACATCCCAAATCGTAATGTTCTGACAACACATAGCTATTAAAGGCTAAGACACCTAGCTCATAAAAGTCAAAAATATCAAACTACTCATCCCAAATCATAGGTTTCAGACACTAAACACCTATTAGAGACTAAGAAATCCAACTTAGAAAAGCACGAAATAGTAATTTACATATCACAAATCATAAGTTTCAGACAGAATTTACCTATGAAATACTAAGAAACCTTAGCTCAGAAAAGTCTGAAATAGCCAACTACTCATCCCAAACTTGAAGTTTCAGACAACAAACACCTATGAGTGACTAAGAATCCTAGCTCTGAAAAGTCCAAAAGCAAACTATACCTCCCAAATCATAATTTTCTGAAAGAGCAAACATATGATAGGCTAAGAAATCTAGCTCAGAAAAGTCAAAAATATCAAATTAACCATCCCAAATCATAGGTTTCAGTCAACACACACCTACGAATGGCTAAGAAATCCAGCTCAGACAAGTCAAAAAAATAGCAACCCACACATCCCAAATCATAGGTTTCAGACCCCACACACCTACGAAAGACTAAGAAATCCGGTTATGAAAAGTCGGAAATAGCAAATTACATATCCCAAATCATAGGTTTCAGACAACACTCACCTATGAACGGCTAAGAAACCTAGCTCAGAAAAGTCAAAAATAGCAAACTAGTCATCCCAAAATATAGGTTTCAGACAACAAACACCTACGAATGGCTAAGAAATCCAGTTCAGAAAAGTCAAAAGTAGCAATCCACCCATCCCAAATCATAGGTTTCATACAACACACACCTATGAAAGACTAAGAAATCCAGCTCAGAAAAGTCAAAAGTAGCAATCCACCCATCCCAAATCATAGGTTTCAGACACCACACACCTACGAAAGACTAAGAAACCTAGCTCAGAAAAGTCAAAAATAGCAAACTATATATCCCAAATCATCGGTTTCAGTCAACACACACCAACGAAAGACTAAGAAACCTAGCTCAGAAAAGTCAAAAATAGCAAACTATGCATCCCAAACTATTGGTTTCAGACAACATTCACCTACGAAATACTAGAAAACCTTAGCTCAGAAAAGCCTGAAATAGCAAACTATACATCGCAAATCATAATTTTCTGACAACGCATACCTATGAAAGTCTAAGAAATCCAGCTCAGAAAAGTCGAAAATAGCAAACTACACATCCCAAATCATAGGTTTCAGACACCACACACCTATGAAAGACTAAGAAATCCAACTCAGAAAAGTCAAAAAAGCAAACTACATATCCCAAATCATAAGTTTCACTCAACACACACCAACGAAAGGCTAAGAAATCTAGCTCATAAAAGCCTGAAATAGCAAACTACTCATCCCAAAGTATTGGTTTCAGTCAATACACACCTACGAATGGCTAAGAAATCCTGTTCAGAAAAGCCTGAAGTAGCAAACTACACATCCCAAATCAGAGGTTTCAGACAACTCACATCAACGAAAGACGGGTGCTCGGGGAGAGCCGTTGAGGGTTTGTGGGTCCCTTGAGGGTCGGTGGTCCGTTGGGAGCTCGGTGGGACCTTTGGAGACACGGGGATGGGCTTTGGGGTCCGGGGATGCCATGTGGGGGGCTGGGTGGGCTTTTGGGTGCCTGGGGGACATTTGGGGACCGGTGGAGGGCCTTTGGGGCGCCGGTGGCCCTTTGGGAGCTTGGGGGCCTTTGAGCGTCCGGGGGGGGGGGGCTTTTGGGGGCCTGGGGGACATTTGGGGACCGGTGGAGGGCCTTTGGGAACTTGGGGGCCTTTGAGGACCGGGGGCTTCCTTCGGGGTTGGGGTAAGAGGATTGGAAGCCTTTGGGGTTGGGGTAGAGGACCTCACAACACTGTTCAAATGAAACTTGTGTATTATACCGACCACACTCAAAACCTCCTCCAAAATCTCTTCAAAAATCTTCTTTTAAAATGTCTCTATCTGTTTCGCCGAAATAGTTCCATAACCTGTCTAAAACGGTTTCGCCCAAATAATCACTAAACGTAAATTCAGCGTGTTCCTTTGTTATTGGCATCTCTGTGCTAACGCATTTCAAATTAATAGGAAACCTTCTCGCGCGCTAAAACAATTCATCGCCAAGATGTTTCTTGCCTAATTGTTTCCATGGCCTTTGGTTATTAATATCCTTTGGAGTTCGACCAAAAGAGTTGTTCCCGAGGCAAAGACATTAATGATATGGATCTATTCCTGGAGAAATGTTTCTAGGCGGAAATTTTTAAAGTCTGACAAATGATGTCATTGATTGATTAATCTGTCAAGAAGGGGAAATTAATTTGTTGTTTCTAAGGGGAATTATTGATTCACGATAGGTGAATTGAGGTCGACTGCACAGGTGTTCCAAGGTCGATGTTGTTGTAAGTGCACGCTCTCAGCGAATGTCAAGGTCGATGTTGTTGTTGTTGACACACTTTGATTACGCAATCAAGTTCTCGGAAATTCACTTCCCCCTCGAGTCCTACATCAATAACATTGTTCCCGTTAGAATTCAATGCGCATGTGCAACCTTCGTCCCGGAGCTATTACACATAGAAACATCAAATAAATCGACCTTGAAAAAGAGGTCATTGACACACTTTGATTACGCAATCAATTTCTCAGAAATCCATCTCCCCTAGGGACTCTATGCCCATATTAGGACCATAAACCACGTGGTAATGTCACGACTGGCACCCCCACTTCTACTGCCGAGTGGGTAGCAAGTTAGACTTTAAATCCTTAGTCTATGAGGACAGGGGTCAAGACCTGGTGCTACTGGTTATTTGGTTTGGAACGGGGGTCAGTGAGTCGACCCAGCTCTAAATGAATACCTGGAAAATCTGGGAAAGGTAAACAGGATTGTTGTGCGAAAGCACAGGATGGCCGACCCCCAGCCTCCATAGATCCTCCTGGCTGAGGGGCCATGCAACAGAAATCACTACTTCGGCAGTTGTTGTAAAGTCCAGTGCCGTATTCTTGACCTTAAAAAGTATATCTCTAGTTTTTCACTAAAAAGTTTCGTAAACTACACTGTCTTTCGATTTTACGCTTCGTTACATACTTAATATACAACAATTTATCTTTTTTATAACAAGATGTGCTAGTTACTATTTACTTACTATAGAGGGTTTTGGGGGGCAGTAGCCCTACTCTTATTTGCGTTAATTTCTGTTTGTTTTAAACTTCACCTTAATATTCATTTTTTTCTCTGTCTGTTTTCGAATTCCTCTGATCATTCATAGCAGTATGGGCTATCTATACGTTTGAGGTGATTACTCATTTTCATCTCATTTCATTTTGGGCACGGTTTATTCACTAAAAAAAATTTCTGTTAATTTTAGGTTTTAATATGCCTTTTTCCTATTTTTTTATTGATTTTTTTATTTAATTTTTTCTTTGAATTTCAGGTGTTGATGTCTTTTTACTTTTCTTGTAGCAAACTTTATTTTTCGAAAAATATTTCTTTAAATTAATTCCTTTTCGTTTTTAAATGACATAGTTGTATTTTGGGCAAAGTTTTAATTTTTAGTCAAAATTTCCAATCAGCCGCAATTTTGAGGAACCATTTTTTTTAATATTATCCTTAATTTAACCTTTCCGGAGGCTGAGGAGGGGTATTTTTATTTCATATGGAAAATTTTCCCATGAGCAAGAAGCATGGTTACAGTGGTAGCTGCAACCTAGCAAAGGACACACCATGACCCATAGTAATAAAATTGAAAAAAGTGAGGAAAAATCGCTATTTCTAGCTGATTCAGGAATGGTAACTATTATCTAAATTAGTTCTAATATTAAAATACTAGTTTGAAGTAATAAGACACATTTATGCTTATAGTTCTCTGTTTGAATATCCAAGGAATATTCACTAAAAAAAAAAAAAAAAAAAAAAAAAAAAAAAAAAAAATGAGTATATCGTTTACTACCTAGAATATTTCTGAGTTCGATTCCAGTAGCTTCTGTATTGACTTGAATAACTATAGCTGTTTCACTGTCAAATTCTTCCTTTCGTTTCCTTAACCGCAACGGAGGTCGATAGACCCGAGATCCTGTAGCTAATACTCCTTTGTCAATCTTCTTTTTTACAGCCTGTGCAGTCTTTGAAATTGTCTGGAATGTCGAAGTCTCATCCGGCTTCTTTTCAGTTTCTGCTATACTGCTTGCAGCCCCACGTAAAGTCTTACTAATCTCCCCGGTTATTTCGCCTAAATAATAATGATCTAGATTTTTTACTAGTAACATAGGAGCAAGAAATAATTATTCTGTATCACTGCATTAGAAATGGAGGAAAACCAAAAACGAAGGAGAGTAGGCACAACAAGTTTGATTGACACCCTGTTTGATAACATACTTGCAACTTCAACTAATGAGGTAGAAGATTCAGCAGACAATGTTGATCAGGCACTGGAAAGGCACATGAGTGAGACTGTTATTGACAGGATCAAAAGCTGTCCGTTAGAGTGATGGCGAAATAACAGCAGTCGTTTCACGAGACTGGCACAACTTGCTCGGAAGTATCTCTGCTGACCGTCCTCTTCTGCCCCAAGCGAAAGAGTTTTCAGCAAAGTTGGGAACATTTATGATGACAAACGAAGGTCTCTGAAAGGAGAAAATGCTGAAAAGTTGTTCTATCTACATTACAACTTGACCCAGTTGGACTGGACTTATGAAGAGGACAGAAAATGAGGAGGTAAATGCTGAAAAGCTGTTCTTTCTGCATTACAACTTGCCCTAGTTCGACTGAACTACACTGTCCAGAACAGGAGTTTATTTTTTTAATTGTTTTATTTGATTTATTTTTTTAACTATTGAGGCTGTTTTTAGGTGGTTAATGGACCAGGGAGATACATGTGTGTATGAATATGGGCACAGAATATAGGGTTTAAACGTTAGGTATGGTTTTTTTCCGGAGGGCAATTTGTCGGCAAATTATATCGGTAGCGTTCGGTACGATAGCGATGTATCGTTAGCGGCATCGGACCCCAAAAATCCATATCGATGGAGCCCTACTAGCCGCATAATAGTGGTTTCCAGCCCCAGTTTGTCAATGTTGTCACATAAAGATATTTACTTATTTAGAGCTACTTTACTAAAAGAAAAACAAAATATATAAAGCTTCAAGATATATATAATTTAATAGACATTTAGAAACTTAATAGACACTGCTTTTTTTCATATTTTACTTTTCTCTTAGTGTTTAAGCATGATGTCCAATTTTTGGCGCTGGTACCTGGCATCAATGAAATCTAGCACCTTTGGGATGCAAAATTTAATATCAGATATTTACGACATTTCCTTAAATAAGAAAAAATATTAGCAAAATACCCTTACCTACCGTAATCAGTCACGGTATCCAAAAAAATCGTAGTTTTCCAAATAGCATTTTTTGTAGATTTTGTATTTGGTACCGTATCCACCCTCCCCTGCCAAAATTACAAAATATATATTATTAATATATATTAATGATTTTTTGACGTAAAATTCAAATTCGCCAACCAGGCTAGTAGAGAGGGGGGGGGTCAATGACGGGGGTTCTACTCCGACCGGGAGTCCATATATGGGCATAGAGTCCCTGGGGAGAACACGTGGTTAATGGGGGCAATGCCGGGGGTTCTACTCCGAACGGGAGTTCATATATGGGCATAGAGTCCCTGGGGAGAACACGTGGTTAATGGGGTCAATGACCTAAATTTCCAAGGTCGATATTGTTGTTGTTGTTTTGGCCATGTGCATAGAGTCATTAGGGAGAACACGTGGTTAATTAAAGCGATTGGGAATTTGGAACACCTGTGCTGTCAGTCATTAATCAAATTGTTTCCGGGCAAAGTTTAATAATATCTGACAGGTACTGTCAATCATTAATCAAATTGTTTCCAGGCGAAGTTTAATAATGTCTGACAGGTGATGTCAAGATTGATTGATATGTCACGAAATGGGAATTAATTTGTTGTTTCTAAGGGGAATTATTGATTCATGAAAGGGGAATTAATTTGATGTTTCTAAGGGGAAGGTGGGGAAGAGATATATTGATTGCGTAATCGAAGGGAGAGAATTCCCGAGAAATTGATTACATAATCGGTAGAACCCTATAAGGAGCTCGTGACGGGAATCCATTTATGGGCATAGAATGACGTAATCAACTAGGACAAATGGATTTCTGAGAAATTGATTATATAATCGGTAGAACCCTATCAGAAGGTCATGATGGGAATCCATTGATGAGCATACAATGACGTAATCAACAAGGGCAAATTGATATCTGAGAAATTGATTCTATAATCTGTATAACCATATCTGAAGATCATGACGGGACTTCATTTATGGGTATAGACTGACGTAATCGACTACGACAGATGGATTTCCGAGAAATTTATTACATAATAGGTATAACCCTATCAAAAGGTCATGACGGGGGTCCATATATGGTCATAGAATGACGTAATCGACAAGGACAGTTGGATTTCTGAAAAATTGATTACATAATCGGTAGAACCCTATCAGGAGGTCATGACGGGGGTCCATATATGGGCATAGAATGACATAATCGACTAGGACAGTTGGAATATTTCAGTAGTGGTTTGTCGTGGTTTACCATTTCACAGTTACATTCTCCTAATTTTTCAAAGTTCATTTTGGACTTCTTTCGTTGAAATGCAAGAGTTGGAATATTTCAGTAGGGTTTTGTTGTGGTTTACCTTGTCTAAGTTACATTCTCTTGATTTTTCAAAGTTCATTTTGAATTTCTTTCGTTGAAATACAAGAGTTGGAACATTTCAGTAGTGTTTTATCATGGTTTACCTTGTCACAGTTACATTCTCTTGATTTTTCAAAGTTCACTTTGAATTTCTTTCGTTGAAAGGCAAGAGTTGGAATATTTCAGTAGTGTTTTGTTGTGGTTTATCGTGTTACAGTTACATTCTCTTGATTTTTCAAAGTTCATTTTGAATTTCATTCATTGATATGCAAGAGTTGGAATATTTCAGTAGTGTTTTGAAGTAGTTTACCTTGTCTCAGTTACATTCTCTTGATTCTTCAAAGTTCATTTTGAATTCCTTTCATTGAAATGCATGAGTTGAAACATTTTAGTAGTGTTTTGTGGTGGTTTACCTTGTCACAGTTACATTCTCGTGATTTTTCAAAGTTCATTTTGAATTTCCTTCATTGAAATGCAAGAGTTGGAATATTTCAGTATTGTTTTGTAGTGGTTTACCTTGTCACAGTTACATTCTCTGGATTTTCAAAGTTAATTTTGAATTTCTTTCATTGAAATGCAAGAGTTGGATTATTTCAGTAGTGTTTTGTCATGGTTTACCTTGTTGCAGTTACATTCTCTTGATTTTCAACGTTCATTGCTGATTTCTTTCATTGAAATGCAAGAGTTGGAATATTTCAGTAGTGTTTTGTTGTAGTTTACCTTGTCGCAGTTACATTTTCTTGATTTTTCAACGTTCATTGCGGATTTTTTTCATTGAAATGCAAGAGTTGGAATATTTCAGTAGTTGTAGTTTACCTTGTCGTAGTTACATTCTCTTAATTTTTCAATGTTCATTTTGAATTTCTTGCGTTAAAATGCAAGACTTTGAATATTTCAGTAGTGTTCGGTTGTGGTTGACCTTGTCATAGTTACATTTTCTTGATTTTTCAAATTTTATTATGAATTTATATGGTTGAAATGCTAGAGTTGAAATATTTCAGTAGTGTTTTGTTGTGGTTTACCCTCTCACAGTTACGATCTCTTGATTTTTCAAAGTTCATTTTGATTTTTTTTCATTGAAATGCAAGAGTTGGATCATTTCAGTAGTGTTTTATCGTGGTTTACCTTGTCACAGCTACATTCTCTTGATTTTTCAAAGTTCATTTTGGATTTTTTTCGTTGAAATGCAAGAGTTGGAATATTTCAGTAGTGTTTTGTTGTTGTTTACCCTTTCACACTTTCATTCTCTTGATTTTTCAAAGTTCATTTGA
Organism: Artemia sp. Qi Xiang Cuo; assembly: GCF_049724085.1. Lineage (NCBI taxonomy): Eukaryota > Metazoa > Arthropoda > Branchiopoda > Anostraca > Artemiidae > Artemia > Artemia sp. Qi Xiang Cuo. The sequence goes on from NC_142801.1 coordinate 20,582,956, forward strand.
ATTTCTTTCATTGAAATGCAAGAGTTGGATTATTTCAGTAGTGTTTTATCATGGTTTACCTTGTCACAGATACATTCTCTTGATTTTTCAAAGTTCAGTGTCGATTTCTTTCGTTAAAATGCAAGGGTTGGAATATTTCAATAGTGTTTTGACATGTTTTACCTTGTCACAGATACATTCTATTGATTTTTCAAAGTTCATTTAGAATTTCTTTCATTGAAATGCAAGAGTTGGAATATTTCAGTAGTGTTTTGTTATGGTTTACCTTGTCACAGTTACATTCTTTTGATTTTTCCAAGTTCATTTGAATTTCTTTCATTGAAATGCAAGAATTGGTTTATTCATTGAAATGCAAGAGTTTGAATATTTCAGTAGTGTTTTCTCATGGTTTACCTTGTCACAGCTACATTCTCTTGATTTTTCAAAGTTCAGTTGAATTTATTTCATTGAAATGCAAGAGTTGGAATATTTCAGTAGCGTTTTGTCGTGGTTTACCTTGTCACAGTTACATTCACTTAATTTTTCAAAGTTCATTTTGAATTTCTTTCGTTGAAATGCAAGAATTGGAATATTTCAGTTGTGTTTTGTCATGGTTTACCTTGTCACAGATACATTCTCTTGATTTTTCAAAGTTCATTTAGAATTTCTTTCATTTAAATGCAAGAGTTGGAATATGTCAGTAGTGTTTTGTCGTGGTTTACCTTGTCACAGTTACATTCTCTTGATTTTTCAAAGTTTATTTGAATTTCTTACATTGTAATGCAAGAGTTGGATTATTTCAGTAGTGTTTTGTTGTGCTTTACCTTGTCACAGTTAAATTCTCTTGATTTTTCAGAGTTTATTTTGAATTTCTTTCATTGAAATGCAAGAGTTGGATTATTTCAGTAGTGTTTTGTCATGGTTTACCATGTCACAGTTATATTCTCTTTATTTTTTAAAGTTCATTTCGGATTTCTTTAATTGAAATGCAAGAGTTGGAATATTTCAGTAGTGTTTCGTCGTGGTTTACCTTAACACAGTTACATTCTCTTAATTTTTCAAAGTTCATTTTGAATTTCTATCGTTGAAATGCAAGAGTTGGAATATTTCAGGAGTGTTTTGTTGTGGTTTACCTTGTCACAGTTGCATTCTCTTGATTTTTAAAAGTTCATTTGAATTTCTTTCATTGAAATGCAAGAGTTGGATTATTCATTGAAATGCAAGAGTTTGAATATTTCAGTAGTGTTTTGTCATGGTTTACCTTGTCACAGTTACAGTCTCTTGATTTTTCAAAGTTCAGTTGAATTTCTTTCATGGAAATGCAAGAGCTGGAATATTTCAGTAGCGTTTTGTCGTGGTTTGCCTTGTCACAGTTACATTCTCTTGATGTTTAAAAGTTCATTTTGGATTTCTTTCGTTTACATGCAAGAGTTGGAATATTTCATTAGTGTTTTGTCATGGTTTACCTTGTCACAGTTACATTCTCTTAATTTTTCAAAGTTAATTTAGAATTTATTTCAATGAAAGGCAAGAGTTGGATTATTTCAGTAGTGTTTTGTTTTGCTTTACATTGTCACAGTTACATTCTCTTAATTTTTCAAAGTTCATTTTGAATTTCTTTCGTTGAAATACGAGAGTTGGAATATTTCAGTAGTGTTTTGCCGTGGTTTACCTTCTCATAGTTACATTCTCTTGATTTTTCAAAGTTCATTTTGAATTTCTTTCATTGAAATGCAAGAGTTGGATTATTTCAGTGGTGTTTTGTTGTGGTTTACCTTAACACAGTTCATATTGAATTTATTTCGGTGAAATGCAAGAGTTGGAATATTTCAGTAGTGTTTTGATGTGGTTTACCATGTAACACTTAAATGTCAAAGTTCATTTTGAATTTCTTTCGGTGAAATGCAAAAGTTGGAATATTTCAGTCGTGTTTTGATATGGTTTACCTTGTCACAGTTTCATTCTCTTGATTTTTCAAAGTTCATTTTGAATTTCTTTCATTAAAATGCTAGAGTTGGAGTATTTCACTAGTGTTTTGTCATGGTTTACCATGTCACAGTTACATTCTCTTGATTTTTCAAAGTTCATTTTGAATTTCTTTCGTTGAAATACAAGAGTTGTAATATTTCAGTAGTGTTTTGTTGTGTTTTACCTTGTCATACTTATATTCTCTTAATTTTTCAAAGTTCATTTTGAATTTCTATCTTTGAAATGCAAGAGTTGGAATATTTCAGTAGTGTTTTGTCGTGGTTTACCTTGTCACAGTTAAATTCTCTTAATTTTTCGAAGTTCATTTTGAATTTCTTTCGATGAAATGAAAGAGTTGGAATATTTCAATAGTGTTTTGTCATGATTTACCTTGTCAGACTTACATTCTCTTAATTTTTTCAAAGTTCATTTTGGTTTTCTATCGGTGAAATGCAAGAGTTGGAATATTTCAGTAGTGTTTTGTTGTGGTTTACCATGTCACAGTTACATTCTCTTGATTTTTCAAAGTTCATTTTGAATTTCTTTCATTGAAATGCAAGGGTTCGATTATTTCAATAGTGTTTTGTCGTGGTTTACCATGTCACACTTACATTCTCTTAATTTTTCAAAGTTCATTTTGGATTTCTTTCGATGAAATGCAAGAGTTGGAATATTTCAATAGTGTTTTGTCGTGGTTTACCTAGTCACAATTACATTCTCTTGATTTTTCAAAGCTCATTTCGGATTTCTTTCGTTGAAATGCAAGAGTTGGAATATTTCGGTAGTGTTTTGTTGTGGTTTACCTTAACACAGTTACATACTCTTAATTTTTCAAAGTTCATTTTGAATTTCAATCGTTGAAATGCAAGAGTTGGACTATTTCAGTAGTGTTTTGTTGTGGTTTACCTTGTCACAGTTACATTTGCTTGATTTTTCAAAGTTCATTTTGAATTTCTTTCGTTGAAATGCAAGAGTTGGAATATTTCAGTAGTGTTTTGATATGGTTTACCTTGTCACAGTTACATTTTCTTGATTTTTCAAATTTAATTTTTAATTTATTTCGATGAAATGTAAGATTTGGAATATTTAAGTAGTGTTTTGTCGTGGTTCAGCATGTTACATTTACATTCTATTTATATTTCAACGTTAATTTTGGATTTATGTCTTTGAAATTCAAGAGTTTGAATATTTAAGTAGTGTTTTGTTGTGGTTTACCTTGTCACAGTTACATTCTCTTAATTTTTCAAAGTTCATTTTGAATTTCTATCATTGAAATGCAAGAGTTGGAATATTTCAGTAGTGTTTTGTCGTGGTTTACCTTGTCAAAGTTACATTCTCTTAATTTTTCAAAGTTCATTTTGAATTTATTTCGATGAAATGAAAAAGTTGGAATATTTCAATAGTGTTTTGTCATGGTTTACCTTGTCAGACTTACATTCTCTTAATTTTTTCAAAGTTCATTTTGGTTTTATTTCGGTGAAATGCAAGAGTTGGAATATTTCAGTAGTGTTTTGTTGTGGTTTACCTTATCACAGTTACATTGGATTTCTTTCGATGAAATGCAAGAGTTGGAATATTTCAATAGTGTTTTGTCGTGGTTTACCTAGTCACAGTTACATTCTCTTAATTTTTAAAAGTTCATTTTGAATTTATTTTGTTGAAATGTAAGAGTTGGAATATTTCATTTGTGTTCTTTTGTGGTTCACCTTATCACAGTTACATTTTCTTGATTTTTCAAAGTTAATTTTGAATTTCTTTCGTTGAAATGCAAGAGTTGGAATATTTCATTAGTGTTTTGTCATGGTTTACCTTGTCAGACTTACATTCTCTTAATTTTTCAAAGTTCATTTTGGTTTTATTTCGGTGTAATGCAAGAGTTGGAATATTTCAGTAGTGTTTTAATGTGGTTTACCTTGTCACAGTTACATTCTCTTAATTTTTCAATGTTCATTTTGGATTTCTTTCATTGAAATGCAAGAGTTCAAATATTTCAGTAGTGTTTTGTCATGGTTTACCTTGTTACAGTTACATTCTCCTAATTTTTCAAAGTTCATTTTTAATTTCTTTTATCGTTGAAAAGCAGAGTTGGAATATTTCAGTAGTGTTTTGTCATGGTTTACCTTGTCACAGATACATTCTCTTGATTTTTTCCTAAGTTCATTTTGAATTTCATTCGTTGAAATGCAAGAGTTGGAATATTTCAGTAGTGTTTTGTTATGGTTTACCTTGTCACAGTTACATTCTCTTAATTTTTCAAAGTTCATTTTTAATTTCTTTTCGTTGAAATGCAAGAGTTGGAATATTTCAGTAGTGTTTTGTCATGGTTTACCTTGTCACAGATACATTCTCTTGATTTTCCAAAGTTCATTTTGAATTTCATTCGTTGAAATGCAAGAGTTGGAATATTTCAGTAGTATTTTGTCGTGGTTTACCTTGTCACAGTTACATTCTCTTGATTTTTCAAAGTTCATTTTGAATTTATTTCGTTGAAATACAAGAGTTGGAATATTTCAGTAGTGTTTTGACATGGTTTACATTGTCACAGTTACATTCTCTTAATTTTTCAAAGTTCATTTTGGATTTCTTTCGTTGAAATGCAAGAGTTGGAATATTTCAGTAGTGTTTTGTCGTGGTTTGCTTTGTCACAGTTACATTCTCTTGATTTTTCAAAGTTCATTGTGGATTTCTTTCGTTGAAATACGTTTCTGTTGTGCTTTACCTAAACACAGTTACATTTTCTTGATTTTGTTAGGCTAGGTTAGGTTAGGCTAGATCAAGTTAGGTTAGGTTAAGTTAGGTTAGGTTAGCCTACGTACGCGCGCGTACGTAGGCTAACCTAACCTAACTTAACCTAACCTAACTTGATCTAGCCTAACCTAACCTAGCCTAACAAAAATCAAGAAAATGTAACTGTGTTTAGGTAAAGCACAACAGAAACGTATTTCAACGAAAGAAATCCACAATGAACTTTGAAAAATCAAAAGAATGTAACTGTGAAAAAGTAAACCACGACAAAACACTACTGAAATATTCCAACTCTTGCAATTCAACGAAAGAAATCCAAAATGAACTTTGAAAAATTAAGAGAATGTAACTTTGACAAAGTAAACCATGGCAAAACACTACTGAAATATTCCAACTCTTGCATTTCAACGAAAGAAATCCAAAATGAACTTTGAAAAATCAAGAGAATGTATCTTTGACAAGTTACACAATGACAAAACACTACTGAAATATTCCAACTCTTGCATTTCAACGAAAGAAATTCAAAATGAACTTTGTAAAATCAAGAGAATATAACTGTAACAAGGTAAACCATGACAAAACACTACTGAAATATTCCAACTCTTGCGTTTCAACGAATGAAATTCAAAATGAACTTTGGAAAATCAAGAGAATGTATCTGTGACAAGGTAAACCATGACAAAACACTACTGAAATATTCCAACTCTTGCATTTCAACGAAAAGAAATTCAAATTGAACTTTGAAAAATTACGAGAATGTAACTGTGACAAGGTAAACCATGACAAAACACTACTGAAATATTCCAACTCTTGCATTTCAATGAAAGAAATCCAAAATGAACTTTGAAAAATTAAGAGAATGTAACTGTGACAAGGTAAACCACATCAAAACACTACTGAAATATTCCAACTCTTGCATTACACCGAAATAAAACCAAAATGAACTTTGAAAAATTAAGAGAATGTAAGTCTGACAAGGTAAACCATGACAAAACACTAATGAAATATTCCAACTCTTGCATTTCAACGAAAGAAATTCAAAATGAACTTTGAAAAATCAAGAAAATGTAACTGTGATAAGGTGAACCACAAAAGAACACTACTGAAATATTCCAACTCTTTCATTTCAACGAAATAAATTCAAAATGAACTTTGAAAAATTAAGAGAATGTATCTGTGACAAGGTAAACCATGACAAAACACTACTGAAATATTCCAACTCTTGCATTTCAACGAAATAAAACCAAAATGAGCTTTGAAAAATCAAGAGAATGTAACTGTGACAAGGTAAACCACATCAAAACACTACTGAAATATTTCAACTCTTGCATTTCACCGAAATAAAACCAAAATGAACTTTGAAAAAATTAAGAGAATGTAAGTCTGACAAGGTAAACCATGACAAAACACTATTGAAATATTCCAACTTTTTCATTTCATCGATATAAATTCAAAATGAACTTTGAAAAATTAAGAGAATGTAACTGTGACAAGTTAAACCACGAAAAAACACTACTGAAATATTCCAACTCTTTCATTTCAATGATAGAAATTCAAAATTAATTTTGAAAAATTAATAGAATGTAACTGTGACAGGGCAAACCGCAAAAAAACACTACTGAAATATTCCAATTCTTGCATTTCAACGAAAGAAATTCAAAATGAACTTTGAAAAATCAAGAGAATGTAACTTTGACATGGTAAACCATGACAAAACACTAGTGAAATATTCCAACTCTTACATTTCATTGAAAGGAATTCAAATGAATTTTGAAAAATCAAGAGAATGTAACTGTGACATGGTAAACCATATCAAAACACTAATTAAATATTCAAACTCTTTCATTTCAACTAAATATAGCCAAACAGGCCATTGAGAAATCAAGGGAATTCAATGTTTAAATTGTAAACCACGGAAAAACTATATTTGAATACTATAGCCCTTATATTTTAACCAATGAAATTCAAAATAAACTTTGAAAAACAACGTAAATTTATGTCTTTGAAGGTAATCAATGATAAAAATCTACTGAAATATTCCAACTCTTGCATTTCAACTAAAGAAATACAAAATGAACTTTGAAAAATCAAGAGAATGTAATTGTGACTAGGTAAACCACGACAAAACACTATTGAAATATTCCAATTCTTGCATTTCATCGAAAGAAATCCAAAATGAACTTTGAAAAATTAAGAGAATGTAAGTGTGATATGGTAAACCACAACAAAAAACTACTGAAATATTCCAACTCTTGCATTTAAATGAAAGAAATTCAAAATGAACTTTGAAAAATAAAGAGAATGTAACTGTGACAAGGTAAACCACAACAAAACACTACTGAAATATTCCAACTCTTGCATTTCACCGAAATAAAACCAAAATGAACTTTGAAAAAATTAAGCGAATGTAAGTCTGACAAGGTAAATCATGACAAAACACTATTGAAATATTCCAACTCTTTAATTTCATCGAAAGAAATTCAAAATGAACTTCGACAAATTAAGAGAATGTAACTGTGACAAGTTAAACCACTACAAAACACTACTGAAATATTCCAACTCTTGCATTTCAATGATAGAAATTAAAAATGAACTTTGAAAAATCAAGAGAATGTAACTGTGACAAGGTAGACTGAAACAAAACACTACTGAAATATTCCAACTCTTGCATTTCAACGAAAGAAATTCAAAATGAACTTTGAAAAATCAAGAGAATGTAACTGTGACATGGTAAACCTTGACAAAACACTAGTGAAATACTCCAACTCTAGCATTTTAATGAAAGAAATTCAAAATGAACTTTGAAAAATCAAGAGAATGCAACTGTGACAAGGTAAACTATAACAAAACACGACTAAAATATTCCAACCCTTGCATTTCATCGAAAGAAATTCAAAATGAACTTTGAAAAATCAAGAAAATGTAATTGTTACAAGGTAAACCACGACAAAACACTACTGAAATATTCAAACTCTTTCATTTCAACGATAGAAATTCAACATGAACTTTGAAAAATCAGGTAAGGTATTATTTCTAAATTTCTAAAATAAGAAATTTATACCTTATTTCTAAAATAAGGTAAGTCTGACAAGGTAAACCATGACAAAACACTATTGAAATATTCCAACTTTTTCATTTCATCGAAATAAATTCAAAATGAACTTTGAAAAATTAAGAGAATGTAACTTTGACAAGGTAAACCATGACAATACACTACTGGAATATTCCAACTCTTGCATTTCAATGATAGAAATTCAAAATTAACTTTGAAAAATAAAGAGAATGTAACTGTGACAAGGTAAACCACAACAAAATATTACTGAAATATTCCAACTTTTGCATTTCAACGAAAGAAATCCAAAATGAACTTTGAAAAATCAAGAGAATGTAACTTTGACATGGTAAACCATGACAAAACACTAGTGAAATATTCCAACTCTTGCATTTCAATGAAAGAAATTCAAAATGAACTTTGAAAATCAAGAGAATGTAACTGTGACAAGGTAAACCATATCAAAACACTACAGAAATATTCCAACTCTTGCATTTCACCAAAAGAAATTCAAAATGAACATTGAAAATCAATCCAATGTAACTGTGACAAGGCAAACCACAACAAAACACTACTGAAATATTCCAACTCTTGCATTTCAACTATTGAAATTCAAAATGAAATTTGAAAAATAAAGAGAATGTAACTGTGTCAAGGTAAACCACATCAGAACACTACTGAATTAATCCAACTCTTGCATTTCAATGAAAGAAAACAATAATGATCGTTGAAAAATCAAGAGAATGTAATTGTGACTAGGTAAACCACAACAAAACAATATTGAAATAATCCAACTCATGTATTTAATCGAAAAAAATCCAAAATGAACTTTGAAAAATTAAGAGAATGTAACCGTGACAAGGTAAACCACGACAAAACACTAGTGAAATAATCCAAGTCTTGCATTTCAATGAAAGAAATTCAAAATGAACTTTGAAAAATCAAGAAAATGTAACTTTGACAAGGTAAACCACAACAAAACACTACTGAAATATTCCAACTCTTGCATTTCACCGAAATAAAACCAAAATTAACTTTGAAAAAATTAAGCGAATGTAAGTCTGACAAGTTAAATCATGACAAAACACTATTGAAATATTCCAACTCTTTCATTTCATCGAAAGAAATTCAAAATGAACTTCGAAAAATTAAGAGAATGTAACTGTGACAAGGTAAACCACGACAAAACACTGCTGAAATATTCCAACTCTTGCATGTCAATGATAGAAATTCAAAATGAAATTTTAAAAATGAAGAGAATGTAACTGTGACAAGGTGAACCTCAACAGAACACTACTGAAATATTCCAACTATTTCATTTCAATGAAAGAAATTCAAAATGAACTTTGAAAAATCAAGAGAATGTAACTGTGACATGGTAAACCTTGACAAAACACTAGTGAAATACTCCAACTCTAGCATTTTAATGAAAGAAATTCAAAATGAACTTTGAAAAATCAAGAGAATGTAACTGTGACAAGGTAAACCATATCAAAACACTACTGAAATATTCCAACTCTTGCATTTCACCGAAAGAAATTCAAAATGAACTTTGAAAAATCAAGAAAATATGACTGTGACAAGGTAAACCACAACAAAACACTACTGAAATATTCCAACTCTTGCATTTCAACGAAAGAAATTCAACATGAACTTTGAAAAATCAAGAGAATATAACTGTGTTAAGGTAAACCACAACAAAACACTACTGAAATAATCCAACTCTTGCATTTCAATGAAAGAAATTCAAAATGAATTTTGAAAAATCAAGAGAATGTAACTATGAGAAGGTAAACCACGGCAAAACACTACTGAAATATTCCAACTCTCGTATTTCAACGAAAGAAATTCAAAATGAACTTTGAAAAATTAAGAGAATATAACTGTGACAAGGTAAAGCACAACAAAACACTACTGAAATAATCCAACTCTTGCATTACAATGTAAGAAATTCAAATGAACTTTGAAAAATCAAGAAAATGTAACTGTGACAAAGTAAACCACGACAGAACACTAGTGAAGTATTCCAACTCTTGCATTTCAATGAAAGAAATTCGAAATGAACTTTGAAATATTAAGATAATGTAACTTTGACAAGGTAAACCATTACAAAACACTACTGAAATATTCCAATTCTTGCATTTCAACGAAATAAATTCAAAATGAACTTTGAAAAATTAAGAGAATGTAACTGTGACAAGGTAAACCACGACAAAACGCTACTGAAATATTGCAGCTCTTGCATTTCAATGAAAGAAATTCAACTGAACTTTGAAAAATCAAGAGAATGTAACTGTGACAAGGTAAACCATGACAAAACACTACTGAAATATTCAAACTCTTGCATTTCAATGAATAATCCAACTCTTGCATTTCAATGAAAGAAATTCAAATGAACTTTGAAAAATCAAGAGAATGTAACTGTGACATGGTAAACCTTGACAAAACACTAGTGAAATACTCCAACTCTAGCATTTCTATGAAAGAAATTCAAAATGAACTTTGAAAAATCAAGAGAATGAAACTGTGACAAAGTAAACCATATCAAAACACTACTGAAATTCAAAATGAACTTTGAAAAATCAAGAAAATGTTACTGTGACAAGGTAAACCACAACAAAACACTACTGAAATATTCCAACTCTTGCATTTCAACGATAGAAATTTAAAATGAACTTTGAAAAATTAAGAGAATGTAACTTTGTTAAGGTAAACCACAACAAAACACTACTGAAATATTCCAACTCTTGCATTTCAATGAAAGAAATCCGAAATGAACTTTGAAAAATCAAGAGAATATAACTGTGACATGGTAAACCATGACAAAACACTACTGAAATAATCCAACTCTTGTATTTCAATGAAAGAAATTAAAAATGAATTTTGAAAAATCAAGAGAATGTAACTGTGAGAAGGTAAACCACGGCAAAACACTACTGAAATATTCCAACTCTCGTATTTCAACGAAAGAAATTCAAAATGAACTTTGAAAAATTAAGAGAATTTAACTGTGACAAGGTAAAGCACAACAAAACGCTACTGAAATAATCCAACTCTTGCATTACAATGTAAGAAATTCAAATGAACTTTGAAAAATCAAGAGAATGTAACTGTGACAAGGTAAACCACGACAAAACACTATTGACATATTCCAACTCTTGAATTTCATTGAAAGAAATTCAAAGTGAACTGTGAAAAATCAAGAGAATGTAACTGTGACAAGGTAAACCATGAAAAAACACTACTTAAATATTCCAACTCTTGCAACTCAACGAAAGAAATTCAAAATGAACATTGAAAAATTAAGAGAATGTAACTGTGACAAGGTAAACCACGACAAAACACTACTGAAATATTGCAACTCTTGCATTTCAATGAAATAAATTCAACTGAACTTTGAAAAATCAAGAGAATGTAACTGTGACAAGGTAAACCATGACAAAACACTACTGAAATATTCAAACTCTTGCATTTCAACGAATAATCCAACTCTTGTATTTCAATGAAAGAAATTCAAATGAACTTTGAAAAATCAAGAGAATGTAACTGTGACATGATAAACCTTGACAAAACACTAGTGAAATACTCCAACTCTAGCATTTCAATGAAAGAAATTCAAAATGAACTTTGAAAAATCAAGAGAATGAAACTGTGACAAGGTAAACCATATCAAAACACTACTGAAATTCAAAATGAACTTTGAAAAATCAAGAAAATGTAACTGTGACAAGGTAAACCACAACAAAACACTACTGAAATATTCCAACTCTTGCATTTCAACGATAGAAATTCAAAATGAACTTTGAAAAATTAAGAGAATGTAACTGTGTTAAGGTAAACCACAACAAAACACTAATGAAATAGTCCAACTCTTGCATTTCAATGAAAGAAATCCGAAATGACCTTAAAAAAATATAGAGAATATAACTGTGACATGGTAAACCATGACAAAACACTACTGAAATATTCCAACTCTTGCATTTCAATGAAAGAAATTCAAAATAAACTTTGAAAAATCAAGAGAATTTAACTGTGAGAAGGTAAACCACGGCAAAACACTACTGAAATATTCCAACTCTCGTATTTCAACGAAAGAAATTCAAAATGAACTTTGAAAAATTAAGAGAATGTAACTGTGACAAGGTAAAGCACAACAAAACGATACTTAAATAATCCAACTCTTGCATTAAATTTAAAGAATTTCAAATGAACTTTAAAAAATCAAGAGAATGTAACTGTGACAATGTAAACCACGACAAAAAACTACTGACATTTTTCAACTCTCGAAATTCAAAGAAGTAAATTCTAAATGAACTTTGAAAAATCAATAGAATATATCTGTGACAAGGTAAACCATGACAAAACACTACTGAAATATTCCAACTCTTGCATTTAAACGAAAGAAATTCAAAATGAACTTTGAAAAATTAAGAGAATGTAACTGTGACAAGGTAAACCACGACAAAACGCTACTGAAATATTGCAACTCTTGCATTTCAATGAAAGAAATTCAACTGAACTTTGAAAAATCAAGAGAATGTAACTGTGACAAGGTAAACCATGACAAAACACTACTGAAATATTCCAACTCTTGCATTTCACCGAAATAAAACCAAAATGAACTTTGAAAAAATTAAGAGAATGTAAGTCTGACAAGGTAAACCATGACAAAACACTATTGAAATATTCCAACTTTTTCATTTCATCGATAGAAATTCGAAATGATCTTTTGAAAAATCGATATAACTTAACTCTGACAAGTAATAGCAAGACAAAACACTTCTTAAATATTCTAACTCTTGCATTTCAATGAAAGAAATTCAAAATGGGCTTTGAAAAATTAAGAGAATTTAAGATTGACAAAGTATATTAAAACAGAACATTACTGAAATATTCTAATTCTTGCATTTCAACGAAAGAAATTCAAAATAAACTTTGAAAAATCAAGAGAATGTAACTGTGACAAGCTGAATCACGACAAAACACTAGTGAAATATTCGAAATCTTGCATTTCAATAAAATAAATTCAAAATTAACTTTGAAAATCAAGAGAATGTAACTGTGACAAGGTAAACCAAATCAAAACACTACAGAAATAATCCAACTCTTGCATTTCACCAAAAGAAATTCAAAATGAACTTTTAAAAATCAAGCAAATGTAACTGTGACAAGGTAAACCACAACAAAACACTACTGAAATATTCCAGCTCTTGCATTTCAACGATTGAAATTCAAAATGAACTTTGAAAAATTAAGAGTATGTAACTGTGTTAAGGTAAACCACAACAAAACACTACCGAAATATTCCAACTCTTGCATTTCAACGAAAGAAATCCAAAATGAACTTTGAAAAATCAAGAGAATGTAATTGTGACTAGGTAAACCACGACAAAACACTATTGAAATATTCCAACTCTTGCATTTCATCGAAAAAAATCCAAAATGAACTTTGAAAAATTAAGAGAATGTAACTGTGATATGGTAAACCACAACAAAACACTACTGAAATATTCCAACTCTTGCATTTCAATGAAAGAAATTCAAATGAACTTTGAAAAATCAAGAGAATGTAACTGTGACAAGTTAAACCACATCAAAACACTACTGAAATATTCCAACTCTTGCATTTCACCGAAATAAAACCAAAATGAACTTTTAAAAAATTAAGCGAATGTAAGTCTGACAAGGTAAATCATGACAAAACACTATTGAAATATTCCAACTCTTTCATTTCATCGAAAGAAATTCAAAATGAACTTCGAAAAATTAAGAGAATGTAACTGTGACAATGTATACCAGGACAAAACACTACTGAAATATTCCAACTCTTACATTTCAATGAAAGAAATTCAAAATGAACTTTGAAAAATTAAGAGAATGTAACTGTGACAAGGTAAAGCACAACAAAACACTACTGAAATATTCCAACTCTTGCATTTCAACGAAAGAAATTCAAAATGAACTTTGAGAAATCAAGAGAATGTAACTGTGACATGGTAAACCTTGACAAAACACTAGTGAAATACTCCAACTCTAGCATTTTAATGAAAGAAATTCAAAATGAACTTTGAAAAATCAAGAGAATGAAACTGTGACAAGGTAAACCATATCAAAACACTACTGAAATAGTCCAACTCTTGTATTTCACCAAAACAAATTCAAAATGAACCTTGAGAAATCAGGCTAATGTAACTGTGATAAGGTAAACCACATCAAAACACTTCTGAAATATTCCTACTCTTGCATTTCAATGATAGAAATTCAAAATGAACTTTGAAAAATTAAGAGAATGTAACTGTGTTAAGGTAAACCACAACAAAACACTACTGAAATATTCCAACTCTTGCATTTCAATTAAAGAAATCCGAAATGAACTTTGAAAAAACAAGAGAATATAACTGTGACATGGTAAACCATGACAAAACACTACTGAAATAATCCAACTCTTGCATTTGAATGAAAGAAATTCAAAATGAATTTTGAAAAATCAAGAGAATGTAACTATGAGAAGGTAAACCATGGCAAAACACTACTGAAATATTCCAACTCTCGTATTTCAACGAAAGAAATTCAAAATGAACTTTGAAAAATTAAGAGAATGTAACTGTGTCAAGGTAAAGCACAACAAAACACTACTGAAATAATCCAAATCTTGAATTACAATGAAAGAAATTCAAATGAACATTAAAAAATCAAGAGAATGTAACTGTGACAATGTAAACCACGACAAAACACTACTGAAATTTTCCAACTCTTGAATTTCATTGAAAGAAATTCAAAATGAACTTGGAAAAATCAAGAGAATGTAACTGTGACAAGGTAAACCATGACAAAACACAACTGAAATATTCCAATTCTTGCATTTCAACGAAAGAAATTCAAAATGAACTTTGAAAAATTAAGAGAATGTAACTGTGACAAGGTAAACCACGACAAAACGCTACTGAAATATTGCAGCTCTTGCATTTCCATGAAAGAAATTCAACTGAACTTTGAAAAATCAAGAGAATGTAACTGTGACAAGGTAAACCATGACAAAACACTACTGAAATATTCCAACTCTTGCATTTCAACGAATAATCCAACTCTTGCATTTCAATGAAAGAAATTCAAATGAACTTGGAAAAATCAAGAGAATGTAACTGCGACAAGGTAAACCACGACAAAACAATACTGAAATATTCCAACTCTTGCATTTCAATGAAAGAAATTCGAAATGAACTTTGAAAAAACAAATAGAATGTATCTGTGACAAGGTAAAACATGTCAAAACACTATTGAAATATTCCAACCCTTGCATTTTAACGAAAGAAATCGACACTGAACTTTTAAAAATAATTAGAATATATCTGTGACAAGATAAAACATAATAATACCCTACTGATTTATTCAAACTTTTGCATTTCAATGAAAAAAATCCAAAGGAAATATGAAAAATTCACAGACTGAAAGTCTGAAACGATAAAGAACGACGAAACAATGCTGAAATATACCAACCATTGCATTTAAACGAAAGAAATCCAAAATGAACTTTGAAAAATAAATAGAATGTAGCTGTGACAAGGTAAACCACGATAAAACACTACTGAAATGATCCAACTCTTGCATTTCAATTAAAAAAAATCAAAATGAACTTTGAAAAATCAAGAGAATGTAACTGTGACACGATAAACCACAACAAAACACTACTGAAATATTCCAACTCTTGCATTTCAACGAAAGAAATTCAAAATGAACTTTGAAAAATCATGAGAATGTAACAGTGACTAGGTAAACCACGACAAAGCACTACTGAAATGTTCCAACTCGTGCATTTCAATGAAAGAAATTCAAAATGAACTTTGAAAAATCAAGAGAATGTAACTGTGACAAGGTAAACCACAACAAAACACTACTGAAATATTCCAACTCTTGCATTTCAACGAATGAAATTCAAAATGAACATTGAAAAATTAAGAAAATGTAACTACGACAAGGTAAACTACAACTACTGAAATATTCCAACTCTTGCATTTCAACGAAAGAAATCCGCAATGAACGTTGAAAATCAAGAAAATGAAACTGTGACATGGTAAACCATAACAAAACACTACACAAATAATCAAACTCTTGAATTTCATGTAAATAAATCAAAAATTAAATTTTAAAATCAAGAGACTTTAAAAGAGAAAAGGTAAACCATTACAAAACACTACTTACATGATCCAACTCTTGCAATTCAATAAAAAAATAAAAATTAAATTTGAAAATCCAGAGAATGTAACTGTGACAAGGTAAACAACGACAAGACACTACTGAAATATTCCAACTCATGCATTTCAACGAAAGAAATTCAAAATGAACTTTGAAAAATCACGAGAATGTAACTGTGACAAGGTAAACCACAACAAAACACTACTGAAATATTCCAACTCATGCATTTCAATGAAAGAAATTCAAAATGAACTTTGAAAAATTAAGAGAATGTAACTGCGACAAGGTAAACCACTTCAAAACACTACTGAAATATTCCAACTCTTGCATATCAATGAATGAAATTCAAAATGAACTTTGAAAAATCAAGAGAATGTAACTGTAACACGATAAACCACAACAAAACACTACTGAAATATTCCAACTCTTGTATTTCAACGAAAGAAATTCAAATGAACAAAATGAATCAAGTTAGGTTAGGTTAAGTTAGGTTAGGTTAGCCTACGTACGCGCGCGTACGTAGGCTAACCTAACCTAACTTAACCTAACCTAACTTGATCTAGCCTAACCTAACCTAGCCTAACAAAAATCAAGAAAATGTAACTGTGTTTAGGTAAAGCACAACAGAAACGTATTTCAACGAAAGAAATCCACAATGAACTTTGAAAAATCAAGAGAATGCAACTGTGACAAAGTAAACCACGACAAAACACTACTGAAATATTCCAACTCTTGCATTTCAACGAAAGAAATCCAAAATGAACTTTGAAAAATTAAGATAATGTAACTTTGACAAAGTAAACCATGGCAAAACACTACTGAAATATTCCAACTCTTGCATTTCAACGAAAGAAATCCAAAATGAACTTTGAAAAATCAAGAGAATGTAACTGTGACAAGGTAAACCACGACAAAACACTACTGAAATATTCCAACTCTTGTATTTCAACAAATGAAATTCAAAATGAACTTTGGAAAATCAAGAGAATGTATCTGTGACAAGGTAAACCATGACAAAACACTACTGAAATATTCCAACTCTTGCATTTCAACGAAAAGAAATTCAAAATGAACTTTGAAAAATTAAGAGAATGTAACTGTGACAAGGTAAACCATGACAAAACACTACTGAAATATTCCAACTCTTGCATTTCAACGAATGAAATTCAAAATGAACTTAGGAAAATCAAGAGAATGTATCTGTGACAAGGTAAACCACATCAAAACACTACTGAAATATTCCAACTCTTGCATTACACCGAAATAAAACCAAAATGAACTTTGAAAAATTAAGAGAATGTAAGTCTGACAAGGTAAACCATGAAAAAACACTAATGAAATATTCCAACTCTTGCATTTCAACGAAAGAAATTCAAAATGAACTTTGAAAAATCAAGAAAATGTAACTGTGATAAGGTGAACCACAAAAGAACACCACTGAAATATTCCAACTCTTGAATTTCAACTAAAAAAATCCAAAATTAAATTTGAAAAATAAAGAGAATGTAACTGTGACAAGGTAAACCACGACAAAACACTACTGAAATATTCCAACTCTTGCATTTCAACGAAAGAAATCCAAAATGAACTTTCAAAAATTAAGAGAATGTAACAGTGACAAGGTAAACCACATCAAAACACTACTGAAATATTCCAACTCTTGCATTACACCGAAATAAAACCAAAATGAACTTTGAAAAATTAAGAGAATGTAAGTCTGACAAGGTAAACCATGAAAAAACACTACTGAAATATTCCAACTCTTGCATTTCAACGAAAGAAATTCAAAATGAACTTTGAAAAATCAAGATAATGTAACTGTGATAAGGTGAACCACAAAAGAACACCACTGAAATATTCCAACTCTTGCATTTCAACAAAAGAAATTCAAAATGAACTTTGAAAAATTAAGAGAATGTAACTGTGACAAGGTAAACCACGACAAAACACTATTGAAATATTCCAACTCTTGCACTTCGTCGAAAGAGATCCAAAATGAACTTTGAAAAATCAAGAGAATGTAACTGTGACAAGGTAAACCACATCAAAACACTACTGAAATATTCCATCTCTTGCATTTCACCGAAATAAAACCAAAATGAACTTTGAAAAAATTAAGAGAATGTAAGTCTGACAAGGTAAACCATGACAAAACACTATTGAAATATTCCAACTTTTTCATTTCATCGAAATAAATTCAAAATGAACTTTGAAAAATTAAGAGAATGTAACTTTGACAAGGTAAACCACGATAAAACACTACTGAAATATTCCAACTCTTGCATTTCAATGATAGAAATCAAAAATGAACTTTGAAAAATCAAGAGAATTTAACTGTGACACGGTAAGCCACAACAGAACACTTTTGAAGTATTCCAACTCTTGAATGTCAAAGAAAGATATTGTAAAAGAATTTGGAAAAATCAATAGAATGTAACTTTGACATTGGTAAACCATGACAAAACACTAGTGAAATATTCCAACTCTTGCATTTCAATGAAAGAAATTCAAAATGAACTTTGAAAAATCAAGAGAATGTATCTGTGACAAGGTAAACCATATCAAAACACTACAGAAATAATCCAACTCTTGCATTTCAACGAAAGGAATTCAAAATGAACTTTGAAAAATCAAGAAAATGTAACTGTTAAAAGGTAAACCACAACAAAACACTACTGAAATATTCCAACTCTTGCATTTCAACGATTGAAATTCAAAATGAACTTTGAAAAATTAAGAGAATGTAACTGTGTTAAGGTAAACCACAACAAAACACTACCGAAATATTCCAACTCTTGCATTTCAACGAAAGAAATCCGAAATGAACTGTGAAAAATCAAGAGAATGTAACTGTGACTAGGTAAACCAAGACAAAACACTATTGAAATATTCCAATTCTTGCATTTCATCGAAAGAAATCCAAAATGACCTTTGAAAAATTAAGAGAATGTAAGTGTGATATGGTAAACCACAACAAAACACTACTGAAATATTCCAACTCTTGCATTTCAATGAAAGAAATTCAAAATGAACTTTGAAAAATCAAGAGAATGTAACTGTGACAAGGTAAACCACATCAAAACACTACTGAAATATTCCAACTCTTGCATTTCACCGAAATAAAACCAAAATGAACTTTGAAAAAATTAAGCGAATGTAAGTCTGACAAGGTAAATCATGACAAAACACTATTGAAATATTCCAACTCTTTCATTTCATCGAAAGAAATTCAAAATGAACTTTGAAAAATTAAGAGAATTTAACTGTGACAATGTAAACCACGACAAAACACTACTGAAATATTCCAACTCTTGCATTTCAATGAAAGAAATTCAAAATGAACTTTGTAAAATTAAGAGAATGGAACTGTGACAAGGTAAACCTCAACAAAACACTACTGAAATATTCCAACTCTTGCAATTCAACGAAAGAAATTCAAAATGAACTTTGAAAAATCAAGAGAATGTAACTGTGACATGGTAAACCTTGACAAAACACTAGTGAAATACTCCAACTCTAGCATTTTAATGAAAGAAATTCAAAATGAACTTTGAAAAATCAAGAGAATGAAACTGTGACAAGGTAAACCATATCAAAACACTACTGAAATATTCCAACTCTTGCATTTCACCGAAAGAAATTCAAAAGGAACTTAGAAAAATCCAGAAAATGTTACTGTGACAAGGTAAAGCACAACAAAATACTACTGAAATATTCCAACTCTTGCATTTCAACGAAAGAAATTCAAAATGAACTTTGAAAAATTAAGAGAATGTAACTGTGTTAAGGTAAACCACAACAAAACACTACTGAAATAATCCAACTCTTGCATTTCAATGAAAGAAATTCAAAATGAATTTTGAAAAATCAAGAGAATGTAACTATGAGAAGGTAAACCACGGCAAAACACTACTGAAATATTCCAACTCTCGTATTTCAACGAAAGAAATTCAAAATGAACTTTGAAAAATTAAGAGAATGTAACTGTGACAAGGTAAAGCACATATCTCGTGGCTCCCGTCTGTATTCGCGTCCTGTCTTTCTTCTTTTGGACATTAATTCCATTTACATCTTACGGCGCTAAATTTAGCTTATCATTTCTCCTGGTCATTTGTGCTATAAGAGTGGGAGTTTATAGTATTATAGTAGCCGGTTGATCTTCCAACTCCAAGTATTCTTTGCTGGGAAGAATTCGGGCAGGGGCTCAAACCATCTCTTATGAAGTGAGCTTGATTATCATCCTTCTTTCCCCTCTAATATTATCCAAAACTCTTGATTTAAGCGGGTATTTAGTCAAGTCTTCTTACTCGGGGTGATCTCTATACCTTTGTCTTCCCTTAGGAGCCTTTTTATTTAGTACTCTAGATTAATAACCTTATCGTACTAAATGGGAGAGATACTAATTATATTATTAATGATATTATTTTTTTACGAAGTACGAGAGTTTTTGGTTTGTCTATAGGAGTATTTTATATTACGAATACCTCCGTATTTAAAGATATGGAGTAGTAATTTGTTTGGTCGGGGGGATATTATTTTTCAATATTGAGAAAATATTATTATTAGCTAAATTTATTATGTTTTATGAAAAAATCTATATTTCTTCTTCATTAATCTTCATCATTTTAATTATCATCCTCAATGGAAATAGATTAGTCATGGTCGGGGCGGGAGTAATTTTGAAATTCTTTGCATAAAAAATATAACGTTTTTTATTCTCACAAAAATAATTAATAATATAAATATGATAGAGTTATACAATTTACAGTAAGATAATAGGGTTTCTAATGATATAAACATCATATTATGACCTATAACCAAGGATACATTTATTACTTTTATGCACTTAAAACCTCTTCTCGACTGTTCTTAGAAATTGCTGTCTCATATTCATTGCCTTATTAACCAGATCGACACCAAATATCAAACCATTTTTTGATAGCAATATTCAAAATAAATTAATATTTATTATTTATGCAACTTCAATTTGCTTTCCCGCCTCCTTAGACGCATCGCGAATAGTGAACGACCCCCTCATAAATTCGTATTACCCGCAATGATTCGCTAAGACGACCATATTGAAGACCTTTCCTCTATTCTTTTTTATTTATTTCCCATTTTGTATTCTTTGCTAAATGATGCTGGGACCACGATCTTATATTTTAGAAGGATGTTCCTCAATCACAAGATACCGCAACTACGTCGCCATAAATATTTCTACTTAAGCTTAAATTATTGGTTAAAGTTGAGATGTTAATAATTTTATTTAATAAAGATATTAGTATTCTCTAAAAGGTTTTTTCTAACTAAAATTGTGATCATATTCCCTACTTATACTCAAAATTTTCTTAAAATAATACATGAGACGACTAGTGGTAGAGGTTGATTGTCTACGGTATAAAATTAGAAACTAGCGGGATTTAGTCTTCAATACATAAATTTTTGTGACATTCGTATATGGGCGTATTTAACCCCGCTACCACAAAAATATTATTACACGATATTAAGATATGGGACAATAAGAAAAGAATCTAGATTTTATGGGTAAACTATAATTTAAAACATAAAATAATTAGGGTTCGAACACTAAAATAAATCATATAGTAAACTGATATCAACACATTTCTAATTATATAGATATAAACCCTATATTGAATTTTTATAACAAGATGATATAAAACAAACGGAGTTAAGGTCGACATGTATTGTATGAGTGGGTCTTTGTTGTATACAAGAAACTGTATGAAGAAGGTCTGAACACATCAAGTCTTTGGGTAAGATTCTAACATACTGCCTTATTCATATTCTTAACATACTATGATCACTTTAAAAACATCTAGGTATCTCTAACTGGTTGCTAGATTGACTCTCTAACAGTTTTACTATGTTATAAATCATTTCTCTTACTAATTCTTAATCTCATTATAACTGATATAGTGTCTCTGTGTAGATCTTATATAGGGTTTGTTCTCCTCTCGAAGTCTACCCACCCACCCCTCATCGTAGTCAACACAAGGCCAAACCGTTATATGAACGACCAGGATTAACTTATATAGCTGTTATGATAGTCATCAAAGAATATTTCATAATGTTCACTTAAAGAGTAAATTATAGTTAAGTCATTAGACAGGTTGTCTCTCGTCAGACACGTCAGTCAAGAATCACATCCCCCGTCTAAGGAGTATTCTAACGTCGAATTGTCACGATCCAACGGACAGGGCCGTAATAAGTGTTCCTTCCAGACCGACACCAAGTCTTAGGCTTTGATGGTGTTAAAAATTATTCCGAGATGGTATAATTCGTAATAAAATCAGTTTGGTAATAAAGTAGTGTAACAGGGTCTGAGGCGAATCAGATGCTAAGTATAAAATATTGAGCTAAATATAAATATCTTTATCGTTTGTAGTAAGATTATTTCAATTATGATATATGTTAAAAGTTGTATTTAACAATTTCTACTGTTATGAATCTTCCGCTAAATCACTTTGGGGTTATTAAAATTTTTATCGATATATTCCCATCTAAAATAGTAATGGTTTAGTAAAATCCAGTAGTCTTATTAAAAAAATATCTCAATTTAATAAATATTGTTTACAAAGAAATTAATATTGAATATACTTATTAAAAAGTATTATTTAATATAAGGCTCTATCATGTGTTATTTTTTTTAAACTCATGTTAAATATTATATTAAAACTTATAAACAATTTATTAATAATAAATAATATTACCTTAAAGTAAATGTAAGTATCATTCATTTTGGTCTTATCATATTCTTGTATATTAATTATATAAATTTATTTTAAATATTTATATAAAAAATAGATATTTTATTAATAGTAATTATATTATTTATTTCTATAAAATTGTTAGTAAAAAAAAATCAAATCTTTAAATAATATCATAAATGTTCTAAAAAATAGTTAATAATTAAATATAATGACACTATATATAATGTCGAGGTTTCGTGTTCTAATATAATTTGAATGTGTCTGCGTTAGTTATTATACCTAATCAAAAAAATATCAAAGACTATATACTGAACTTAGTATTTGTATTTTTACAAAAAAATATAAATTAAAGTATATCAACCTGTATCTTTTTGTAGTGAATAATATTGTAATTTTTGTTTGTTATGTTTGAAAATTAAAGAATGGAGCTCCTATTAAAGACGCTAAATTTTCATTAAGTTCTTTTAGTTTATTGGCTTTGTACTTGTCATATATTATTTTTATAACAATAATTCGAATGGATTTTTAAATTATTAGAAACATTGTCGTTTATAGTTGTATAATATTTTATATAATACTTGAAAATTTAAAAAATACCATGTTATTTTACAAACATATTCATGAGAAAGAAATATTTCACAACAGTTCACATGACTCTCTAGTGTATAAAATAAACATGAGTAACATAAACTGTTTCCTTGCTGACACTGTATGACAGAGGTGGCTGTCACAGACTGATCACACTCTTTGATAACTCTCTACAAAGCATACAGATGTCTTACGACAACTCACTGCTAAACTTAAAGAGATGACTAAAATTAACATTACTATAATACACATTTAAAATAACATATATACTAAGAAAAATAATAATAATATAACCAGACCATAACCAGAATTAACGCACATCAATTGATAAAAGGAAATAATCACAAAGTAGTATATCAATTTTGGTATATCAATCTCATTACGCGTTGGTATGCTTTATATATTTTTCTTTGACATACCAAAAAGAGACAGCTGATTAATTACATTGCTAATCCATATTACGTCCAATAGTGCGACCTACCAAATGACTATAGACTAATTTTTTATTGGACACAAACAAATTGTTTATATTTAATTTTTAACTATGACACAAATTAGTATTAACTCTACGAGAAAATTTTTACTCATTCATATATAGCTTATAAAATAAATTTATGTAGCTATTTTTTTTCTTCTTAAGTTGGTTAATATAAGATTGACTTTAAAAGAAAGAATTTTACATAAATAGATACAGGTCTTTTTAAAGAAATAAGATAATTTTTCTTTTTATGAGTTATAATTACTAAATATTAGAGATTAATATGAGTTTTACGATAATACTGTAGTTAGATTATTTAGTTATAATATACTATAATAGCAAAATTTCCTTTACATGAGTTTACTAAAAAAAAAATCGTTAAATATACTATGCTATTAAAATTTAATTATAATCAACACTTGTAGATAGTATAGTATGTACGATTTTCAAGATATAGACGACCTCTGTGGCTATGTTACGTGAGTCGTTTCTGTCAAGGTATTATTTTCGGGTAAGGTGAAGGGTGATGCAGGCTTACTCCCCCGTACGACCCCCCCCCTCTAGCGCACATTTGTGTTTCGCCACCAAGTGATTAGCGTTGTCGTACTTAAGGAGTTACGACTTGATATATAGAGAGTAGTAGGAGTTATAAATGTAGGTATATTTCAGTCTCCACACAAGGAGCAGAGTGATACCAGTGGGGAGACAGTCAATTATTTATATCATTTATATAAATATTATAGTTGGGTTAATCACTCGCGAGAGGGTTTCTCTCAGCATAAATAGATATTGAGTATATTTAACCAGTACGTGGTTTTTGTCACGTCTAACTATACGCATTATCTCATATACGACGACCCTCGCCCGAGGGACAACCGGTTATTATATTCATAAAGAAACGCCTCCTATATTTAAACGCCCAGCGCGTGGTAGGGTACTTAAATTAAGATTTTCTTTATCTATGGTAGTATATATCCCTTAGCGGATCTTGTGGTCTAGCATTAATCTCCTGGACTTGTCGGTATAGCTTACTCAATGTTAGTAAAATTTTATATAAAAAATAAAAAACCATCAAGCACAAAAATATTAAAAATTGAGATTATTGACGGTTTTATTTATATGTATAAATAAATAATTAGTTTAGCGTTAGTGTAGAAATAACAATATAAATCGTAAAAAGCGAACAATTCATACTTATACATTAAAATTAGGATCATCACAATAGTATATAAAAACCAAAAAAAACATCGTAGACACGGTTTGACGAAACCCCCCTAATCAAACCCCGGTAAAAGTATAGATATTTGTATTAGTGATGAATATTTTAACATATTTTATATGTTCGTTAACTGGTATATAATGGAAAATTTTTCTCATTTGGTTTTAATTTTGTTTTCCCGAAATTGTTTCATAATTACATTAGAATACGAGTCAACAAAATCAATACCCAAGCTAATTGATGTAATGTGTCTCGGGGGGGGGGGGTCTGTCTATAAACCGCGTTAGTTAATTTTAAGATAATAAAATATAATTTTCTAATAAACCCCAGTTATATACCTATAACTTTATTGTTGTTATTTAGGATTATGATTTTTTTAATAACTAAGGCGTTTATAGGAACACTATGTAGGCTTTGTTTTTATTATAATATACCTAAAAAATTTAATAGTTATCAAACGTATCATTTAATAAATAATATATACGATAATCATAAAGGTATGAGAAAACTAAGTATACTCATAGATATTTAGATATATTACACATAATAACTAATTGTAATGATTTATAAAATGGTAAAGCTTACTGACTATTTTAGAATAAAATGGAAATAGATTTATTGTGAGTATTTATATTTATAAAGATTGTACTATACTATAACTAGTTATAAAATATCAAAAAATTGTAAAACGTATCTTTATCATAATACAAACCATTAACCTCTAATTTTGGATAAGATACATATACCGTAGGTTGGTGCTAGGGGGGAAAATCAACTAAACTATAAGAATCAAGCTATATTTGTACTATCGTCTAACGTTCTAAATTAGAGTGATACATACACAAATAGAATTGTGATTCTAATATAATAAATTATATTTATTAAATATTATTGTTAGTTGATGATAAATCTAAAAAATTTCTTTTTTGTTGTATAGCACTCTCCTCATAGATAAATAGATAAGCTAAGCTCAGATATCTATTAAATTCTTAATAATCTCGAGCTATGGGCTCCCCCCTTTCAGATGTTTTTTAATAACATGATTATATCTAGAAATCAATATTTTACCCCCCTTTAGTATAGTTTATAGGTTTTATTATAATTTTCTCTAAGTATAGTTTTATAAATATATTTATCTGATATATATAGTTTTTACATAAGAAAAAAAATATATAACAATTTACTGTATTTATTATTGATAAATATTTTTTTTTTTAGTAATCAAAATTGGAATTGTTTATATATTTAATTTTAAAAAAATAAAATAATTCTAATAATTACCTAAGATATTATATATATATTTTAATAGTTAGTATTTAATATAAGATGGTCTGATATACAAAATTACATTCTAAACTTAATAATATTTATCATGCACATAGTCAATATATATATTCTCTATTAAATTTAAATTAATCGATATTACTCAAAATCAAAATTTAAAAACAAAAAACGCGCGATGTATTTATGTCTTACTGTTTAATATTAATTAAAAAAATCAGAACCAGTCAGCCTCTTGAGTTAAAATATAAATAGTTTATCGATTAAAAATAGAACTATACTAATAAGGTACATACTTTTATAAAAGTTACGAGTAATTAAATCAATATAAAAGTTATCTCATCGGCTATTACCATGTACTACATAGCCTTGGATTTTCTTATAAAACTAAAACATATAATGGAAAGTAATCATCGAAGGTATGATCGTTATAATTACGAGTGGTCAGGTCATTCATATGCAGGAGACTTTCAGACTTTTGTCATCCATTATAAAGTCTATTATATTTCCATTTTTATCCGTTATTTGAGTATGAGCCTTACGTTATTATCATATTTTAAAGAGGTATTAAGAGTATCAGTTTTTGAGTTTGTCACTTTAGCTAACAGCGGCTTAGATGGTCAAATGATATCTCAGGTAAACTAATCAAAACATATAGATTTTTACGAATAAAAAATTCACTAAAACTCCTATTATATCTATCGCTTGTTGAACGATGCGAATGACACTTAATAACCGAAGAAACCCCCATCTCAACAGACCGTTCACCTTTAGGAAATAAGTTCTAGTGATAGATAGTATCAATCACTTTATACTTTTCATACTCACGTGGATCATAATACAAATTAAGTCAAACTCTGCTAACTTGTATGACAAACTCACGCGAGCGAGAACTAATTAAACACTGGTTGTGATGATGATGACTAAAAGACTAAATGGTAAGTAGGTCACGTCATGTTATTTAATGTTATCGGCAAAGTGGGGGTACTTATATTACTTTAAAGTATAATGAAAGTTATACATATTGTTTAGTAGCAAAACGAAATTATAATCAAAGAGGGTGGTTATTTTGTCAAAAATAGGGCTATCTTCTAATAGGCAAATTAGTTTTAATTTTATCTAAGAGTATTAGTCTCTAAAGATTGCCTATGGTAGAAGGTTTTAGGTTTTTTCTAATTGCTTATAGACGTTCGAGATTTAGTATTGTTTTGGGTGTATTATAACAAAAAATATTTTATGTATGTATATACTTGTAGCCTAGAGCATATGTCACTTATTCACATATACAGAAATCAATCCATAATTGTCTTAATATTTTTATATTGATAGGACCTCTTCCCTGCACACGAATGAATCTAAATACATAGCTATTCTTAGAAAGTGGGGTTGTATTCTTAGTAACTTGCTTGGGTCTAACTGGATTTGTCATTTCTAAGTAGATACATGATATATGAATACATGTTAATTATTCAGTTGGTTATAACGTACTCGCATTATAATAACTATTAGATTTCGTCTATCTTAGATTGTGGGTCTTACCGGGAGTCACTATTATTAAAGGACTAAGTATTACTAAGGTCAGTCTTAATTTTAATTTATTTAGTATATGTATCTTTTTAAACTTAAAATTTGTACAACACAATTTTTGATTTCGCTAATTGATTCATCGCCGATCTTCATAGTCTAAGGACACAGCGAAATCAGTAACTTTAATTACGTCTGGATTAATACTTATATATCGATGATAAACTCTGATGTTTATTTTGTTAATATTGGTCTATTTTATAAAACAAATAATTCATATATAGTCAATCAAAATAATATAGAGAGTAGAGTTTACTCACACACCCAAACCTTAAGACAAATAGAAAGAATATCTGAATTGAAGGTAAAAAAATTATTGTTTAATACAATAATAGTCGTGGTAGTTAATCTCCACATATTTTTGTCACAATTAAATATTTATCTCTTAATTCATATTTTTAATCACCTCTTACCTTATCATCTCCGCTACACACTTTTATATTTTAATTATAATTAACGGGGGTGCGTAAGTCGACTCAAGAATATGTTATGTTATGTAAACTAATAATTAATTTAAAATATTTTTATTCATATTTATATAATTTTCGTAATATAACTATACAAAGTGTGAACTTTTATTAATTATTTTATTCTCGTAGCTATTGCAATC
Source organism: Artemia sp. Qi Xiang Cuo (assembly GCF_049724085.1). NCBI lineage: Eukaryota > Metazoa > Arthropoda > Branchiopoda > Anostraca > Artemiidae > Artemia > Artemia sp. Qi Xiang Cuo. Next base: position 20,611,384 of record NC_142801.1, read on the forward strand.
CAAAATCGTATCATTATTTAGTGCATTTATGAGAGTAATAAAACGTCACTCCCAAAGAAAGTAACATTACACAAAATATTTTTATAGTATTAGTAATATTAGTTTTATTATGTTCTATATTAATCATACATTAAAAACTCACAAGAGATCTATTCTTGTATAAATCTTCTGAGTGATGTGGATAAAATACTCAATGGTCACTATACTAAATATAGTCATATAATGAATAAATCAGATGATGTCATTCACTCATGGTCCTTACCGTCCATGTTTCGACAAATGGCTGCGGTCCCTTGAATACTAACTCAATACTGACTCATATAAAATCGCCAATTATTCTTTAAATGGCCCGGGTATTAAATTAGAGTATCTGGAACGAGAGTTAGAACTCTATTACTAGATTATATATTATATATATGGGTACTGAAATTTATTTAATGAAATTGTTCTTATTGTTTCTTATAGTTTATATTTATAATATTAATATGAATGCTGTTCAATATAACGTATTGAGAGATAGTGAGATATTAAGAATAAATATCTTTGTGTAAAATTTAAGAGCACAGATTCACGATCTTAGTAACAAAATACTAAATAGTAATATACGTATACTCTATAGTTAATCCATTCTCATACGCGTTAGGAGTCGATATCTGGTATGTTTAATCGCTAAGAATATCACTCGAGAAAATCATCCTACTATATTAAATAAATTTTAGTACAATATGTGACAATGAGAAATACTATCGGATAATTATTTTATAAGAATTAATATGTGGTATATCAGTGATTGATAATTATAAAACAAATTGGATTTATACTGATTGATGTGTTAGGATTCAACTCACGTTAAAACGAGTTGTATATAACTATATTACATTTTTTAAAAATATTCCGTAAAAGTATTATTTTGACAGATAGACTATTGTACCACCGGATATTCCGTGATCTTTGTGTTATTCTCATAATTAATACTTTTTTCTTCGTGTGACCGGATATTTTGACTTCGACAATAAAGTTTACATATAAATATATAGTTTATGGCCCACCCTGTGCCGATGGGTTGATGTAATCGTGAGATCAGGACCATGGAAATTAATTTGCCCACCACGTAAACCTCTGGACGACGACACAACACCTTTAAAGGCTGTGGATGAGTGACATTCGTAGACACATTCGTCTTCCAGGGACTCTCTCCGTGCGACTTGCAGCCAACTTACGTTCCTGCCTCATCCGTCGAACACTACGCTGAAGACTATTCCCAATTGACAAGATCGCTGGTACAGGATTATTATTAGTTGTTAACTGAGTTAAATTTGTGATAGTAGTAACTGGTGCGCTAATCAAATATTAATTAATTAGGAATTTGTTAAATCTAGCATAAAGAGAAGAATGACTAAATTAAATCAAAAATCTCATAGAGTGAATGTAATAAACAGTACGTGTTACAACGTCAGATGAGACTTTTTGATGAATTCTTGTATTGTATAATGATGTCACTCTAAATAAAGATTCGTATTTAGGACATTATTTAGTAAGGTTATACTAGTCTAATATCAAGGATGACTTGATGTCTCACGAGAAGCTACTTTCAAGGGACTACATTAAAGTAAAGTTGTCTTCGGCCTACGATGGGGAATGATCCTCTTTATCATTTCTGAGATTTTCTTTTTTGTATCCTTCTTTTGAGCGTTTTTTCATAGAAGTTTATCACCGAATATTGAAGTTGGAGCTCTATGGCCACCGATTTGTGTAGAAAGATATAACACATTTCAATTAACAGTTATTAATAACATACTTATTGGATATTAAGGAGTGACGTTTCCTAGAGCACACAAATCTAGTATGTAAACTTATTTTGATAAAGGTATCAAAGTAATTTTTTTTAATGATATTCTGTTGGTGTGCTTATAATTAATAAAATTGTGATAGTATTGATATTAATCTTTTAATATTTAAGACATACTATACTTGTATATTTATGTTCTGGAGAAAGGAGTTCTAAGACTACACTTCCGTAGTTTTACTTTTTTTCTTATATATTTTTAAAGAAGTCATTATAATTTATAAATTTAAAATCAACCTCACGTATTGTTTTAAGACGCGTCTTTATTATGTCTCTTATGATTGGGTTTTGTTTTATTTATCTCTATATCTTTAGTATTTTTGGTGTTCTTGATTATATATTTTAGATATTTAATTATTTTATAAATATACATATAAAATTAGATTTACATAATAGTATGGGATATTTTTTTAATATTTGAATCTTTTTTTTTTTAATTTTATTAATATTTACAATATTACAAAAAATTAAATATAGATATATATAAACGAGGAATAATGGTTAAAGATTGTTTTAACAACTTTATAAGTAAAGCACACACATGTAACGAATCGTAGTATTCCGTCACGGATAGTTTAAGCTGGTGTATTGTGATATAACAAGTATTCGAAAAGTTGTGTTAAGCAATGTCTATATGAGATTAAAATACTGATTTGTGGTATTTTATTTGTGAAGAAAAAACTTGCTACAATCATAATGAAATTAGTGATAACGTATATTTAGTAAATAATTAATGAAAATATGAGACTTCCCCCTCGCGTATACTATTTTTATTATACCATATTGATTTAACACTAACATAGGTTGGTAAGTATCTCTGAGTAAGACTTGGTATCTCAAGGAAAGTTGATACCATTCTTTATTAATAGTGTAAATCACTATTGATAAGAATATGATACAGCTAGAGGAATTTAGACTGTATAGAGAGGTATACCAAATCATACGTGTGAGGAAGAAGTACTGGAGCTTATCCCTATCCAAACTTTTCGTGAGAGTAGTCTAAGTTAATCGTTCGATAGACGAGAGACGAAAATAATTTTTCATGGTCTATTCCTACAGAGTTATTTGAAAGAGGTAACTTACGTATAATAATCTAAAAATTAATGGTTGTTATAGTGATCATATATTTACATTGATTATTTTTACTGATATCATAGAAAATAATCTAAAGAAAATCGATTTATAGGATGACACGAGTGATATTATATAGGACACACACCCAATCTGTTAATAAAATCTTTCTGGAAATAGGTATTCGACCCCCACATTAGCCGACGGCGATATTATACTGTACCAACATATACCGTTCTGGTAACGCCGAGCGCAGTGCCGTACGTTCCCACAATAGAGGAAACAGCTACCTGTTCATCCAGTTCTTATCGCGACGTGAAGAAAGTCCTTTACTCTGACCCCCCCTCATAACACGCCGATCATTCTTATATGTTAACATCAAAAGCCAATATGGCTTCTTTCTCCGCATTACCCACCCGCGAAGAACGACCCCCCGCCCACAGACAAAAACGATATACGCAATATATTTCGGAAAGACGTAACCAAGGACGCCAGTGAGGTACACCGCAGAGGGTCCGGCGTGTATAAAAGTAAGAGGATTGAACGTATATAGTCATAATCTAGAGTCCATATACATTTAAAGTGTATATTTAGACTATTACTAATTATCAATTAGTCTTCTTAATATTATAATATTAAGTAATGAGATACTATGCACTAGAATAAATTTAATAATCGTTGACATAATTAAAAGAACATACATATTTTAAGTTTAGTTTTAAGTATGTTAGAAACCCCCCCTCAAATAATAAGATAATGTACACAGATTTACTTAAGCTCTAAAAATTAAACGCGAAATAGACTTTAGGGGTCTATTTAGTTATAAAAGCGTGTTACCTATCACCCGTTTGTCAAAAACCAAAAGCGATATAAGCTCATCAAAAAGCCGTTAATCATATGATAGAATTCTTGTAATATAGGTATAACAGTATAAACCCCGTACTCAAGTAAATAGAAAAATGTATACCCTTCTACATAAACTAGCCGAATGAAACACCCCCCTCTCTACCACGAGTGATTGCTAATAAGTATACTTTAAATCACATAAGTTCATCATGTAGTTGAGAGACCAAACGACGAACCATGAGTATGATCTGACAGCGATTCTTTTCCTCAGTATGACCAGTGTATCATATATCAATGATTTCACTACGACACTATATATACACCTATGACTGATTAATAAAAGTATCTTAAAAAGAAATCCGCACACAATTTTTAATAAAATATTATAACAACTTATCTGACCCTAAACTCATATCAGCAAAGTGTTATTAAAACTGGGAGTCGTAATCTAGACTATTAAGACTAATTTTTTTAAAATATACGTAGTATTTCTTACGAAATCGAGAGCACATCAACCAATCTTATGAATATACGTCATTAATATTACAATATTAAAATTATAATATAGATACGCAATAATCTCACTCTAGTTCGTACAATAAATCTAAACAAAAACTATATAAGATAATAATAATACAAATGTTAAAATTTTTACTATATCAGGCTCTATATAATTATTAAGTATAATAAATAACATTATAAAATATAATTTTAAGATATGTTTAATTGATATGTATTTATGGAATATAAATCTTATATTTATAAGTATTATAATTATCTAAAAATATATAAAACGCGCGTCAATCGGACCCGGTCCAAGCCTCCACCCGCGCCACCGTATTTAAGACCTTATATCAATGATATAAAAACAATCATTTACAAGGATAATAGCCAATGCCAAAAAAAAAAGTAACACGACTGTTCTTTCCTTGTATATTAGTATTTTATAGTCAATAAATATTTACTATAAAAATATATACATATATTGAGTCTAGACTGGTCGTTTTAGCTATTACTTTTACATTAAATATAAATTTTATAAAAAAAATCCCAGGCCTTAGCGTGAAAATCTAAAAACCAAAACCAAGACCCCTAAACTTACGACCTATTAATAGTACAAAATTTTGTAATACTGTTTTATTAAAAATTAAAAATTTATACTACCGAGAAAACACAATACTGCAGCTTTTCCTATTTATGATTTTAGAATATTAACCAATTCTCTACTTATTCAAATTATTTTAGATAATATATAACTAAAATAAACTCCAAAATATTACCATAGCAAAAGATAACAAATAATTAACATTGATATTATATTTATTTTAGATCAGTATTATTATATATAGATACTGACTACGGAAATATGATATACAGATTACTAATACCTTAAATATTTAAACTAATAGAGTATGGTAAAAATTAATCATAAATACAGAAAAAATAACCTACAGTGACTTATTAATTGATTTTAACATTATATATTGATAAAATTAAATAATTAAATAAAAGACAAAAATCCTTTAATTATACGATATGATATCAAACGATACCAATTCAAATGTGAATAACCCGTGGAAAGCTTTAGAAAAATGGTATAATAATCAAGCTTTATATTGTAAAATACATAAATACGGAAGATAGCTACAAGGTTTATATATAACCACTAAAAAACCACGATCCTACTATATTAATAATAAATTCTTTTGTTATTAAAACTAAAAATTATACTTTTTAAATATTATATTTGATTCTAACGAATAAATTAAGTATTATAATTTATCATTAACTTGTTTGACAAACCAAATATACAGATTCTATATTGTTTCCAGAACTAGAATTAAAACCAATATTAGACGAAATTAACTTTAATATTATATTCTGTAATAACTATTGTACTCAAATTTATTACATACAGCAATATCTTATTGTTTTTAATAAGTTTACTTATACTTATTTATATAAAAAAAAACCAAAAAACAAACAGATTATTTATACTCTGAAAAATAAAAACCAGTTATAAAATTCAAACAAAATAAGACATAAATCTAAAATAACTAAAATTATTACCAAATAAATTAAAAATTTATATATTTAAATGTTTATTCCAAATAATAGCTCAAGCCATAAAAAACATAATACCGAACTACCTATAATTCAAAGAAATTAAGTATCATTTAATTAACTTATTTTATTTGTATATGAGTTTGATAATAATTTAGTATTATTTCTAATCTCATTAGCCTTACGTACTGTATAATTAGATTCACTATTTTGATAGTTATAATATAATAAATTAGACCTACACATCCTATACGTTAGTTTTAATTAAATAAATTTTAATTTTTAAAAAAAATATAAGCGTTTTAGATTACTAATACTATGTATATCTATCTAATAATAAACAATTTTAATTAAAATAATTAAAAAAAATAGTTAATATGTTTATAAATAACAATATTTACGTTATATTATTTTTCTGGAGTGTATATCGAATCCGAATAAGACACCAAACAAATATCTACTTTCGGCGGTAAATAGTCTACACGACTGAAAGAGTTGTAATCTATTTTAAATATAGTTATATCTTTCGGTATGGTTTTATTTGTTTTATTGTAATATTATTACTAAGGGTAATATGTAATTATTTATACTAAATAAGTTATCCTTATAAATTAGAAATTAGATATAAATAGGTAAACTGAAAAGGAAACAAAGATCTAAATATTATAAGCCTAATTAATATTTCTTAAATTATATCGATAACGAAAAGCTTTGCACACCTAACTTAATAATAGATTTTTGTAAAATTTCTACTAATTAATAACTCGATAATAAAATAGTTATTCTTTTATTATTATTTTATTTTTTATATAGTTAGATATATATTTTGTGTAATTTTAATTAAAACTAAACTCCGTTAACTGATATTTAAAAGAATTGTAGAATATCTTATTCTTTTCTATTGTATAAATTCTCAAACGCCACGCAACAGTGTGCAGACTTATAGATAGTACAGACATGTCAAGTAACAACTAAATCGTATATTACAATTCTGTTAAAGACGCTGACAATGTATACTCATTAACATAGAACCTTTAATTTGTATCTATCTAAAGGCCACCGAGATTCATTATCTATATGTATATAGTGAGTACCTTAGTATAAGATACTTGTTTTAGGTGAGAATTATAATTCCTATTAAATCAACTGGATACTAAAGGTTAGTGCTATTCTATGTGGGTAAGCGATTTATTTTACGATCTTCTTTGTCGTAAAACAAATGAGATAAATGAATAAATGGGATATCAAGCGAAGTTCTATTAATGTCAGCCGAAGGTTTGTGATCTTTCATTACATGGTTCCAAATATCCTTTTGAGGGGCTACTGTAATTACAAATTTTGGTGTCGGCGGTCCCCTACGTTGAGTACACGAATAAAATTCGCTTTTTAGATTCCTACAGTTTTTCCCCCAAATCATTGAGCGAATTAATTCAGGTGCAGAAAAACGATGACGGTTGCAACGCTTTCCCCCTTCTCAAGCAACAATTTCCAAATGATTTATATGATTTGTTAACGGTCAAGGGCATCAATCCTTGTGATTATTATTGTTCCATGTCGAGATTCGCCGAGGAGACTATTCCTTGTATTGAATCGTTTTACGACAGTCTTCACGATCGTAGTTGCACCCCCGAGGAATACAGTTTTGCTAAAAAAGTTTGGGCAGAGGATGGGTGTAAAAAAGGGTTTGAGTACTGCAAGCTGTATTTTTCGAGTGACATGTTAACTTTGTTAGACATTATGTGTAAAAATACGGATAAAATCTATGAGGAATTTAATCTTGATTTGGGGTATTATTTTTCTTCGCCTCATCTAGTGATGGACCTCATCCTGAAAATTAGTGGGGAAAAAATTGGGCTAATCACTGACATTGATCAGCACCTGTTCATCGAGAGGTCAATGAGGAGGGGTTTTGTTTTTCACGGAGACCGTATCTTGGAAACCGATCCAACAGGGGAGAAGACGGGGACAAAATCGAATGCAGTTTTCCTCGATATGAATTCTCTCTACCCCTCGGCCATGTCCAATTATGCACCACCTTGTGGTGACTATAAATGGCTCAATGATGCTCAAGCTCTCCATTTCCCCAACATTAACCGTGTTGAGGAAAATGTGCCGGTTGGATGGTGTTTTGAAATTGATGGAGAGATACCAGTCGAGCTTCACGATTCAGTAAAGAATTTTGTTTTCCCGTGTATCAATAGACCTGTGACTAAGGACTCTTTGAGTCCTCGCAATAGGCGTTTAGTCGAAGTTGACGGATTGCATTGGGCACCTTCAAAACAAAAACTTATTGTTGACCTTCTGTCAAAAAAAAACATAGTTGTACACTATGTAACGTTAAAATTGATGTGCAGCAATGGTTTCAACGTCAGAAAGATTCACCGAGCCCTCGAGTTTAGTCAAAAACCTTATCTGAAAACGTTTGTTGACACCTTTGTCGGCAAACGTTCTGCAGCACAGACGAAAGCCGAAAAAGAAATTTATAAACTCATTTTAAATTCGGCTTTCGGCAAAATGTGTGAGAGTGTTTGCGATATGAATCGTTTTGACGTCGTGACCGATCCAGAACAATGTGCTCGAATTATTGCCGATCCCAATTACACTTTCTTTACAATCAGTGGCCCGGACATGGTACTTTTGAATAGGAAAAAAAGACGCATTGTCTTGAATAAAAATATTGCTGCAGGCATTGCTATCTTGGAGATCTCAAAAAAGCTCATGTTGGAATTCTACTACAATGTGGCTAGGGTACAGTGGCCGGAAAAGGGGCAAGTAGAGGTCTGCTACGGTGACACGGATTCTCTACTGCTCAAAGTAAAAACACCAAATCTAATTGATGATTTGGCACACGGTGAAATTATCAGTTCACAGATGGACTACACCAATTGGTGTGGTGGTCTTTACCCTGAGCTAGTAAAACGTCGGGCGCCCAATCAGCTTTTATTTTTTTAATCTGAAACGGGTAGCGACTTGATTTCCCGTGGTATGTTTGTAGGTCCGAAGGTGTACTTTATACAGACATACGACGAGGAAATCAAGAAACGTTGTAAAGGAGTACCCACGCGCTTTGTGGACAAGAATTTCGACATGAACATTTATAGGAATTGTATTGTTGAAAATGCAATTCCACGAGCCAAATTGTTGGCAATTCGTTCATTGAACTACAGGAACTATACTGTAAATGTAGAAAAAATAGCCATGAGTACCATTTCCGACAAGGTCTATGTTTGTCAAGATGGTGTGACTACCCTCCCCCTTTGACACTATTTAACTTCAGACCGGGTCGAATGTATTGCCCACAGGGAAAGTCTCGGTTTAAATAAAGTCTTGTAAATAATTTCCTAAAAAAAACCTTTTGGGCGGGGGGGGGGCTCGCGGCCTTTGGGGGGGGGGGCCTCGCGGCCCGGGGGGGGGGCGACTGCCGCCAGCGCGGGGGCGCACCGTCACCAAAGTTATCTTTTTTTTTGGACTTAGAGCAGATTTTTTTTTCAAGTGCCATCTCTCTCTAATTTAATATTTTTTTCTCTATAAACAAAAAAAAAGTGTTTTTTCTCTCTGTACGTATGTAAATGTTGTTGTATTTTTTTTATTATAAATAAATTTAAAAAAAAAAGTGTATTTTTTCAAATGCTCTCTCTAATTTAATGGTTTTTTTCTCTATAAACAAAAAAAAGTGTTTTTTTCTCTGTGTACCTATGTAAATGTTGTTGTATTTTTTATTATGAATAAATTTAAAAAAAGTGTATTTTTTTTCAATGTATTGTTACTTTTTTACGTGCATATAATAAAAGAAAAAAAATATGATTCTTTATTCGTCTTTGTCTTTGTCTTTGTCTTCTTGAAGAACCGAGTAGTAGTAGTAGTAGTAGTAGGGAAAAATTATTTAGTCATTAGACAATTAGAGTCTACAGTTAGTTGTCCAGGTGAACTGTTGAAAGGAACATGTATAAATTTAAAACACCGTTCATATCGTTTCTATGTGGGCCCTCAATGTCGGTCAAAACAACACTCTTAACTAAAATAATTAAAAATTGTGATAAAATGTTTGCGGAAAAGCCAAAAAAAAATCTACTATTACTATAGTATTTTGCAGGAGTAATACAATAAAATAAAAACAATTGCTGCCACCACCATGTGATCGATGCATATACAGTTCATACAGGGACTTGATTTTTTCAACATTATTGAACCAAACTCTTGTCTGATCATTGACGATCTGGCTTAATCTATTGAACAATGGTCTCAGCAAATGTTGCTATTGTTTACCGTTCGCTCTGATAATGAATTGAGTTCCGTTACTCTAGCTCGCCATAATCTCTTTCGTCAGAGCAAGTGTACTCAAACACTTGCTTTGAGCTGTACCTACTATATCATTTACAGAGTTATTTGTGATTCTTTCTCGCTAATAACTCTCAATAAACAAATCTATACATGTGCCCTAAAATTTCTGCTCTCGGCATACAATCAGGCAACTAATAAACCCCACGGCTATATCCTATTGGATCTTAATCAAAATAAATCCGAGGATCTGCGTGTAGTCACAGATATTTTCGACAATGAAATTACAGTATTTCTCCCAGTGAACACTAAAAAGACCTATTAGTCGCTATCATGATACTGAAGAAACTATATGAAAATAGACATTTGTTTTCAGTTCTAAGCACTTCAAACCCTCCGCTTAGGAAGGCAATACTCAAACATGGTATTGACAATGATTTCATTAATCTAATATCTGAACTTTGTTTAAATTTCACCGAGGGTAATGTTCAACTGCCAGAAGTAGTTAAGCAACAGGCAAAGCAACATCGTTCCATTGTACGTACATTGGCCTCTAAGAAGAAAGTAAAGAATTTTAAAAGGAAACGACTTCTTCAGGCAGGCGATAGCTTTTTCATACTTTTACTGCCAATAATTGCAGGACTTGTAAACAGTTTTCTCTAGATGGCAAAACCCTATAAATTGACTCCAATAGAACTCGCTCTCTCACCCGTCGAACACTTTGCGGACAATCTGAGTAAATTCCTCGACAATGAAACTATTGATGATGATAAAAAACTTATTTTACTTCAAGATGCACTTCGTCGAGTGGACAAACACTATCGATCAAAGCCCACTGCTGCTGCTGCTGATCTCAAAAATGAATCACCTCCTCAAGACTCTGCTGCTGCTGCTGCTGGAACACAATTAAAGAAGGAGTACTTGTATTAAATTTTATTTAAAATCGTAAATCTACTGCCTCACTAATATCTTGAAAAAATTACACAACTCCTAACCTATCTCCTGGAAAGCGATCAAATTCAGGTTGAGAGCAATGGGGAAAGGATTATAATTCAAGGCAAGAGCTATAATCTACTTGATTTAATGTATGACATAGTTACAAATCGTAAAGGACAATTATCATTTGACACTCGTCTATAAAACATTCTAAATAAAATGAACTTACCCAAATGTATTATTTGCAATAGACAAATTCTAAAAAATCTAAATGAAAGTGCATCATCATCATCAACATTAAAAGATGAACTTGAAGAAAAAGATGATTTTAAAATAATTTTGGAAAATACTAGCACAACACTGATAGCTTGACAAAAGCGAAGACGTATCAAGTTAACGTCCCCACCACCACCAGCAGCCAGTATACAAAAGGGTAGCGGACGTTACACAACGTGTTTACGTTCAAAATGGCTGAAGTTCTGAAAGGTGTTTATGAAAATATTGGCGAGGCGGGGAGTTTAAGTTCCCCCACAACTCTCTCCAAAGTCACGGGTGTTCGCACTAAAAGTGTACAAGACTATCTACAAAATGAACCCAGTTACACTCTGCATAGAAATCATAGACTTCGTGCCAATCAATATCGACAAACTAAATCCTTTTACCCACTGCATATAATGCAAGCAGATCTCTTAACTCTAGACGAGATTCAAAGACATCACAATATACCGTACAAGTACATTCTACTTGCAATCAGTGTCTTTAGTCACTATGCCCATGCCCTTCCATTGCGAACCAAGAGAAGTGTTGAAGTTGCTCAGGCCATTGAAAGTATTCTCGAACATGATTCATATAAAAAAATTCAAACAGATCGCGGTAGTGAAATTGTTAATCCTCATGTTGCAAGACTACTAGCGAAATATAGCAAGCTGCTCTATCATAGTCACAGTCCTATAAAGGCTGCATTGGCCGAACGATTGATAAGAACTATCCGACTTTTAATTTCAAGATATTGTACATTGAAAAATACACCGGTTTTTATTCATGATCTAGATAAAATCATGTTGATTTATAATCAACGACCTCATCAATCATTGTCCAACTCTACACCAACGGAAGTTCATCATTCGGATCATAATACAATTGACACCTTTCTTAAACAATATTCCAATGAATCAACAGTCAACAAGAAGAAAAATAAATTCAAGGTTGGTGATACTGTTCGAATTAATAGAACAACTAATGTTTTTGAAAAGGTGAATTACTTGTGTTCCACCGAACTTTTTAAAGTGGCACAAATACTAGAAACTAAAACCATAACTTATCGACTGCGTGATAACAAAGATGAAGAGATTCTCGGTGGCTTTTATGACTATGAATTGCAAAAAGTTAAAAATGCTAGTGAAATCTATCAAATTGAAAAAAAATATTAAAGACACGTACTCGCAGGGGTAAGAAACAGTTACTTGTTCGCTGGCTAGGATACAACTCTGATTTTGATTCTTGGATTGGTGTTGAAGATATTGACAATGCCCAATGATTTCTATGTAACTTTCATATCCAACGTTTCCGATCCTCTCTACAATGACTTGAATACGACAAGTAATTTTTGGACAAAACTCTCACCCGCCATCAAATTTGACGGTGCATATGAAGTGGCTCTTGTCGACTTTATTCTCAAAAATACCTATGAAATCCCGAGAAAGGATCGTAAATATGAAATAAAACTTATACCCTATGATTGGCCGCCACGACCAGGTGATCAAGAACAAATTCAAAAAATCAATTGGATATATTATCCATATATTGAATTACCCTCCGAGGAGCTCACCTGCATGACTGATTTATGTCGTACTATCAATTAAAGAATTCCTCCTAGTAAAAAAGGAGCTTTTCATTTCAACTATTCAAAGGAGGAGGGCAAGATCTACATTAGTTCACCTATTACCAATGAAAAGATTATTCTCAATGATAACTTAAAGGAAGTTCTTGGCTTTAAGCTCAATATAATCAACGGTAGAAGTGCTGGAAACACTAATTTCATTTTTGCTGACTACCCACCTGCCTTTTCCACGGACCCTTGTATATTTCTCTACGCTTCATTTGTGGAAACATCTCGGGTTAGTAGTTCAAATGTTCCCCTCCTACGAGTTCTTGAACGAAAAACCAATCAAGAACATGTTCATCACTACAATATAAAGCATCTTCAGTATGTTCCTGTAAACACTTCCTATTTGGAACTCTGTCTGTTAACACTAAGAACTGAATTAGGTGATTCTCTAGCAATTTCAAAAGGCTTAGCAGTGATTACATGTCATTTTCGACCCATTGTCAACGACAGTACAATCACCTAAACTGAACAATAGAAGAATTCCATTTGTCTGTCCCGATATCGAGTGTTATCTTGGTGCTTTGAGTCCACGTCGAATAGGCAATGGACTAAACTACTACAAGTGGCGTACTACAATATCTGGCTATGGTCTTGTTAGCTGGTTTGCTAGGCTATTTCGTTCTGCACTACCCCTTGCCATAAAATATTTTGTACCTGCTGCATCGAATTTTGCTGCCTCCACACTACAGGACTGGGAGTCGGGCACGAATTTCAAGGAGAGTGTTAATTAAAATATTAGATCTTCAGCAAGAGCTGTTGGTGAGAAACTAAAATCTCGACAAAATTAGCAGGGATTGAAAAGGATGCGTTCGCGTCATTCACTCATCAGTCTCCACCCAGGCAGGAAGCAAAGGACATCAACAAGGACTTTGAGAAATAAAACAACGAAGGCCAATAAGCAGCAGCAGAAGAAGAAAAAGAAAAAGATTGTTAGATAAAAGAAGGATTTCTTCTCTTAAGATGACTTATGTCCCCCACAAGGAATCATATCCATCAATCAGTTCCTCATTGAATCTATTCAATGCTGAAAATGTTGATGTCAGTGTCAAGTATGGCTACTATGAACAATTTCACCCTCAACAACCCCTCTCGGAGAATATAAACTTTCAAATATTTTCCAATGAAGACTATTTCATTGATTTGTCGTCAACATTTATTGATTTAAATCTTGTGGTGAAGAAAAAGTCAGATAATACAACTCCAAATGCCGGTGATGGTCTCTCCTATGAAAACTGTATTCTACACAACCTATTCAAACAAATTAATATATTTATTAATGGAACATTGGTGAGCGCCAGCAATAATTTTTCAAACTCTGCTAGCTACATACAATTTAGGATGATGACGCCAAAGTCGTAAAAGGAGATGAGAAAAAAATAATTGGGCTATGAATATCGAACAGGTGTTCATACTGACAGTGATTTGACTACTGCAGTGACCCAGGAGTATCATCTCGTTGGAAAGTTAAATCATGAGATATTCAATATATCCCAATGGCTATCCCCTAATGTCAAGATTGTCATAAAGTTACAGATGGCCCCATCGAATTTCATTTTGAGAAAAACACTTCCTGCAGCACGCGATGCAAATGTCATTATCACATCGGCAATTCTCCACGTCCAAAAACAACAAGTTATGAGCTCTGTTGCATTGGCAGTGGAAAAGCTAAGAGCCAACGGTAACAACATTAAACTTCTTGTCCCCCATACAATCACCAATCAACGTCACATTGCCACTGACTCTCGTAGCTATAGCGATTCATCATTTATCAATGGAGAAATCCCATCAAAATTGGCTTTGGCCTTTGTGAAGAGTGGCAGTGCCGTTGGATCCTGGACTGAATCTCCCCATGATTTTAATTTTTTCGATCTATCTAGCCTTGTGTGCAAAGTGAATGGTATTCCACTGTACACTCTATCATTTGACAAAAAATCCTATAGAACTCTGTACGAGTTAACCATGCAATCCCTAGATCATGACTCTCAACTATTTGAAAATGGAATAACCGATTCAATGTTTTCAAAAAATCATGGGGTTATTGTTTTGGATTTGTCAGGCATGCAAGATATGACTATAGTACGAACAGGGAATGTACGTTTAGAGTGTACATTTACCAATGCTCTAACTGAGAGTATCACGCTAATATCACTGAGTCAATTTGAAACCTATTGGGAAATCACACCCGACGGCAGTGTTCTACTAGACCTAGCACCATGAACACAAACCAAATAATCAACGTATTTAGTATGGATCCATACATGTCTCAATACAAGTCCTATTGCATACCCTCGGACTTCATTGAAAAAATTCCAAGTGTTAACAATACCCTAACCATTGTTAATAGCAGTCCATCGGCTTTGAAGACCGGTCAGTGGATATGCATCTTTCAAACAACAAAGAATATTGAATTTTTTGATCCTCTTTGCCTATCTTATAAATTCTACGCTCCGTACATCAGCAACTTTATTGAAAGCAGTGGGAAAACCATTATTCAAAATCAACGAAGAGTACGGGATTTAACGACTAAGACATGTGGCTTTTATGCACTACTCTTTTTTATGTTCAGATGTCGTGGCTATACCTACAAGCAGTTTTTCAACATCTACGTTGACTTACCTCGATTGAACGATTTTCTAGTGGAAAATATACTTACAAGTGTATTTAATATTGATTTTAGTGCCCTGAGAATAAAATGTTCTAAAGATGTATGTGAAATTGTTTATTAATAAAAGAAATTATATACATGATAAAAAGACTTCTCTACTCTTTAGATTTCATCCACTACTACTAGGTCTTTGTCGACAACAACTAGTGCAGGTAGATTATCTGAATTCACAGTGTACTGATCCTGATGTAGTGCAATGTCAGGGTCACATTTTCTACAGTAGAGTGTGACTTCACTCTTGTTATCTCTCTTTGTATAGTCAATGATACTATTCTCATTCATTCTATAGAATTCACATGTTTCAATTTGCCTATTTGAAGCAATTTCACAAACAGTGTCCTCAAGTGTCGAATCACATTCCGTCACAGCAAAATAAAAATCAGTGGGCTTATAATCATAACACCCATTGTCCTCACAACGATCACGTAGAAACCATATTCTCTTGTTGTTCCAACAGTTGAATCGTTGACCCGGTTCCTCCTCCCAGAACAATCTAAAATAACGACGATACCAATCTCGTACCAGTAAACTAAAATCACGGTTAGGATTCTTTCCAATCATACTGGGATATGTACTCTCCCACTGATTATATTTATCATAATGACAATTGGAGAATAGGTGGCCTCTAGGATGAGAGTCACACACCTCTTCCAGACAGGAAGTACAACCTTTAATTTGTACAGCATATCCTCTATGCAATTTACACGGGATGCATAATCTACACTTTTCATCATGCTCCTCAATCATTGTGCAATTCTCACATGATGACCAGCTGCCCAGTGAGTACATATATAAAGGACATGTATGGAACATTTTGTCATGTGTTGACACTCTCACTATCACAATAAAACTGAGCTAGCAACAAAAAAATTGTCTGGGAGAGATAGAGAGGAGTAAATCATCCTTGAGCACCATCTTTCTTATGAAAAAAAGCCTAAATTTCAAAAAAAACTAATGTTTAAAAGCATATCCACAATATCATTTTGTCGTGTCGTGGTCAATATATCAATAAATTGTGTAAATGCATTTGGACCACGATGTAGAAGCTTCATACAATAGTCTAGTGATGGAGAATCAGTTTTCATTATATCGACAAGCATTCCTCGAGAAAATATCTTACTTTTAATAAAAAAATCTATAAAAACTTCATATATACTCAAACGTTCGTAAAAATTAAATTTTTTAGACATTTTTCGCACTTTACCGAATCTATCCATTTTTTTTTATTTTTTTTTTATTAATAACTCTCTCACTATATAATAAAGAATAACAAGAATTTATTTTTTCTAATCCAGGAAATATATGATTGTATAATATAGAAAGAAAAAATACTATTGATTTATAAACATTTTTATTGAACATAATTATAATAATAATAATCACTGATGCATTTTTTTCTCATCATTATATTTCGATAGAACATCTAATGCTGATCGAAGTTTATTTATATGGAAAATATTTACTTCTCCAGCAAAACACTGCTGTTCTTTATACTTAAATTTCATTAATGATATCACTTATCTCGCATACATAAGGTGCTATTCAAGACATATTCTGCAACCAGCAGTTATTTCCACTGCCACATTAGTTACTCGTATATCGTTGCTGCTGCTGTTGTCGGCTCCATTATTAATCTCCAATAGTGTAAATGCACCACTAATTTTTTTTCCTCCACTAATATCCTCGCAAATAAAAACTATTCTCTTTGAATTCAATTCTCTTACTAATATGAATTGTAAAGAAAACTATTCCTTTTATCCAAATCCTTATCATCAATCAAGTTATACTCGTTCCTCTTGGCAAAGGTGTAATGACCTGTAGAATAGGACTACCAGAAAAACCGGAAGGAACGTAAAGGCCGCAAATAAAACAGGATGGAACATAAAGGAAGCAAAGTATAAGGTACTACTCTACTCATGCCACCGACTCCCGTCCCAAATCAAATAACTGGCTAGGACAGGGATCCAATCCGTGCCCCTTGGACAAAGAATTCTCAAACCAGCGCGCCAACCACTTAGCCAGATCGGGTTCAAACTGGAATGACTCAGATCCAAATTGAAGACAAAATATGAGATACTTATTTCGGCTATGTGTGCCTGACGATTTTCGTAAAATTAGCTAAATTTACGTTTGTAAGTTTAGCTTTACCTTTGTAAAGCTTCTGCAGACTGTCATTGATGATTATCAGCTATTTGTTACTGCTTCGCGCCGAAATCAGCTATTTATTATTACTTCGCCTCAAAATCAGCTATCTGTTGTCGCTTCACCCCAAATTCTTGGGTAATAAGGAATTTTTGTTCCTCCGACTAATTATCATTTTAAAAGTCTTAAAGCGCCAAGAACAATAAAAATGGAATATTGAAAAAAAAACTATTTAAAAATAATCATAAATAAAATTAAAAAAATAAATAGGAAAATAAAAATTAAATTTAAAAATATATCATCAGCCCTTTTTCAGATCAAAACTTTCTGAGGTTCAAGTCATTTAGACCAAAATTTTTTCTGGGGGGATGGGGGGGCCAAAAACTGAAAGACAATTAATTACCTCATTTAAGGATAATTGTCCAATTTTTGGTCCGAATTTTTGAACAAGTCCCTGACTGCGTGTTTGAGTGTCTTGATTTTTGTAAGGGCGATGGTCCTTAAATATTCGTTGATGTCTTATTTCAACGGGAATTTTGAGTTTTCTAGTGCTGTTTTTAAGGAACAGAAGAAAACATACCAAAGTCAAGTATGGTTTCAGGCCATTTTATACTGTAAAACAATTGTGCATATTTTTCAATTCATATTTTTTTTTTAATTTTTTTTTCATATTTTTTTTCAAGTATATTTTTCAATTCATACTGAACTAATTTTACTTATGATGAGATACCGTGCCACCTAAAGCCGAAAAGCCTGAAATTCCTCTAGAGTTAATAAAAAAAGAAAAAATTATTTCTGCTAAGCTCTAGATCCACTTTTGCTGTTAGTATTTTAGCACCGTGCCCCGTCTGGTCACCGTGCCCTACCATGGACCAGTTTTCTAATTTTGCCGTGTTATTTGTGTTCCGTTTTGTTTCAGGATGCAACTGCTTGAACAAGGGGTACAACTTATTTCTGTGCAATTATTTACCTATTTTAAAACGTTTTGCCTTGAACTAGTGCGCAAAAAAAAACGTAAAACCGAATATTTATGAATCCAAAAATAAAAGACTTCATAAAATTTCCCATGTGACACAGAATCAATGCTCAAGACCACGACATAATTATATATACGAACAGTAGCAAAAAGCTTGTTCAAAAATGACACACATCATAGCGCGCTGACTGGGAAGTTCCCAATACGTCAGACGAATAATTACAGTTGTTACTTGGTTTTCCACACAGTATAAGTATATATGAAATATGGGAAAACAGGTTTCCCATAAGCTCGTCGTAATGCCCTAAACATTTATCATTGCGCAAAGCCGGAGTCATGAAGAGACGTCCAGATTGATGTGCATCAAAAATCTTTAACGGAGAGTATGTGATTTTTCGGTGTTCATACATACTTATGCTGTGATCTACACCTTTTGTAAAATATTTTGCCAATTATCATGCTTCTTTTATTTTCCAAAAAAAGTAAAACAATTTACAAAAGACAAGTGAGGGCAAAACACAAAATAAGAGGTCATCATGTCAGGTCAGTGGTATTCTTGTTTCGCTTCCTTTTTGTCCCTAGGTTTTTTCTTTTTTCGACGTTTGGTTCTAGGCAATGCCCCAAATTTACACTGTTTCCAGGGTCCTAAAAAACAAAATAGATTTGATTCCAGTCATCCTCGATTCATAGTAGAAATCAAAGCCGCATAATCCATGCTCAATGAACTCCGTCAAAAATAAGGAAGCAACAATGAATAATACACAATTAAAAGTGATATATTTGTCTGAAAACTGCGTGTAAAATTTCATAGAATCGTTCGTAAAAACAATAATTGTTAACAAATTCATTTTTATTCAGTAGTTGTTCTCCATGTAGGTTTGACATTACACATGTAGATTGTCCCATGACTACATGCTGGGCAGAATTGGACTTGAAGTAACGAGGAATGATAGATTAAGAATTGTACCCAAATGTCGTTTGTGTATGTCTGCGATGAATTTTTGGAAGCCAATTAAATTGTTCCTGTAGCGCATGCCAGAACGAGAAGCCGATAGCCCCGCCTTTTTAAAGCCTGATTGGTTCCCGTGGAAATTTTAAGCCAGTCACAGGGGTTAAAAGTTAAATTCTATCTGGCTAGTTCTCCTGTGGAAAATTTTAAACAAGTAAAAACATTGAAATGTGACTGAATCATGTGATTTTTTTCGAGTAAACTCTCTTTTTTCTGTTGTCAGAGTAAGAATAGAAGATATTCTTAAATTGAAGAATTTGTCCTGTCAGTATTGCTGAATACACTCAAGACTGGGTAACTTAAAAAGAGTGGAAATTGCCGTTAATATCTGGAAAAAAAACCCAACGACATCTAATGTTATGCGTGTTTTTCCTTTTTATTACAATGGGCTGTTTTGAGCTCTTTTAGCCCCTTTAAATGCTCAAAATGGAATTTGCCCCAGAAGCAAATATTGAATTTGGAAAGAACATAAAAAAGGCATTAAACGATGTATTCAAAATCTTCCTGTATTCAATATCGCTTCGTTCTGGCAAAAGTTTTGAAATTATGCCTTCGAAAATCTGTCAAAAATCTAAAAGATCATTTGAATTGTTAGGATATATTCTCGACTTTATCTTTTCTCGATTTTTTTAAAGGCAATTCTGAAATTCAAATTGGAGTTTCAAAAATGTGTTGAAAGGTAAATAACTAGATAGCTCTGGAGCCAGGCAAGTGTTTTAGTGAAGTGCAGTGTTGTCAGTTGTCATTGCTAGGAGCCATAATCAGTGCTGTTAATTAATTCTTTCAAGTGTGACGTAACAATTTCAGACCAGTTATTTTTAACTCATCTCTTACAAAAACTGCCCGAAAAATACTGCAATAAATACCAGAAAAACTAGATCTATTCATGCCATTTTGGTTTACTTTACTCTAGATTCACTAGATAATAATTCTAGATTCTAGATAATGCTGGATAACGAGAAGATCAACAAAGTCGACGGCTTCACTTACCTAGACTTATTATTAGTAAAGATGTTGGATGCACTGAAGATGATACAAGAGAATAGCCAAGGCCCAGGGTGTTTTTCACAGATGGAAAATTTAGTAAGGGAAGGAAGATAATTCTGCGACCCGAGGTTAGAATATTGTAACTATAATGGTGACTGTAGTCGAATTTGGCTTTGAAGCGTGGGCGTTGCAAAAAACGAATGACAATTTACTAGATATTTTCCAAAGAAATTGCCTAAGGATTGTTTTGGGTACCCGGCCGACTGACCGTATTTCAAACAGTAGGTTGTACGAAAAGTGCGGCTCAATCCACTTTCTAGGACTTAATGAGAGAAAGGCTGCGATGGCTAGGGCACGTTCTGCGGATGAAGAATGCCAGATTAACAACGATTGTCCTTTTCGGACAACCGTCTAGGGCTAGACGGAAAGCAGGTCGTCCGTGGTCGGGTTGGGAGGATTTCATAAAGAACGATTTAAGGGAAATGGGAACTTCCTCGGAGGGTGTAAAGAGGGAGACTTTGAATAAATTGGAATGAAGGAGGAACGTGCGTAGCTGTGTTGGCCTCAGGAAGCTTGGTGCTGCGGTGAGTTGTTAGTAGAAGTAGTAGTATTCATGCCATTTTTGTTGACTTTACTCTAAATTCACACACAAACGGAAATTGGTACAAGAGGCCATATTCGAAAATTAAATCAATAATTGCCGGTATAATCACACAGTAGTGTTTCTTCCACGGTTGAAACTATTGCTTTAAAAAAAGTATTCTAGAGGATCAGTGTTGTCAATTTCTGGTTTCCAGAGTGTTAGTTAATAGCATCAGACAAATTAATTTTTACTTATCTCTTACACATACACATACACACACACACACAAAAAAAAAACTGCTCAATAAAAACATACAAAAAAAATACTAGAAGAACTGGACTTGTTAACGCAATTTTGGCTTGCTTACTGTATATTTACTCACACGTGCACACACAAATTGCTCCAACAAGTACAGTCATCAAAAAACCAACGGCCAACTTTAATTACCGTTATGCTCACACAGGATGTCTCTTCTCTGGCTATTACTGTTGCTTTGGATGAAATTTAAAAACACTAATTAACATGCCTCTCGTTGCTGGGTGGAAAAAATTGCCTAGTTGCCAGATCAAAGTTTTTGTTGTAACACCACAACTTGCAGTCAAAAGTAACTAGAATTGCATAATTTAGCAACTGATTTGACATGATAAGCAAGTAGTTCCTGTGTAACCATATGCTTGAATCTAGCGTTACAGAGAAACAAAACTAAGATTTCTTGATTTTAAAAACTTTGTACCTCTTTCTGGCTCGAACGTTCCAGGTATTCTTCCAAACACTTTTTGAGAAAAAGTAACTGTTTCGACATCAATCGGTAACCAGGGGATCAACTTTCGATGTTTGACAGTTTCAGAAGGATCGATTTTGGAGTAAATACTATGTATATCCAAGGCATCTGGAGTCTTTTCAGCAGCTATATAATAAGAAAAATACAAGTTTTATTTTATTCAAATATTTTCTGTCTTTCTTCTTTGTTTTTGTTCTTACTTTTTTTTTGTTTTCAGTGCATCTACCCTTCTCTTCCTTACTTTCCTTGAAAAAAAAAACTATACAAAATATGTTTCGACTAACAAAAAGCCAGCACACGTTACGTGTGCTGGCCAGCATCAATGCTTTGATGCTGGCTAAAAGCCAGCATCAAAGCACACGTGTGCTTTGATGCAAAAGCACACGTTACGAGGTTATAGCCACATTCCTTTGCTCGAAGCTCTTTTAGTTTATCTCTTTATTATTCATGTTTATTTTCCAATTACTCCCTTTAGGGCTACTAATATACCCCCCCCCCCCGTCTATTTTTTTTCTTTATATATGTTTACATGTATACATTAAACACCCAAAGCTTGACTTGCTCTCTCGTCATTTTTACTCTTTACTTTATGAGTTTTAGTGGATTTGGAGGTAAAGGTGAATTTTTTTTTTTTTAATGTTTATATTCTTTCTTTCAGAGGAACTAAAGTTCCTGCGCATCATCACAAAACTGTTTTAAAGTCATAAAAGCTTTTATCTTGTTCTTTCTTGCTTTTTTGATTTTTTGACCATGCTCATCTTAGCATCTTATTCAATAATTATACCTTTCTGTCTTGACAGTAATCACAAGAAGTTCTTATCTAAATATTAGCCTAGTCAGTTTTTGTTTTAATACTGCTCTTATAATAACGCTGAAAGCAAACCAAGGTCTGAACCTTGAAGGGGGGCGAGGACGTGTAAAAATCAGAAGTGTGTTTCATGGGGAGTTCCAAATTTTTCCAGGAGTAAGGGTCAATTAGACTAATCCTAGAGGGACAGGATGAATTATTATGAAATTTTAGCTAAAGCTGTAAAATAATGCTTTTTCTATATTGGCTATCACATTGTAAAACTGAATATTGATCGTATAATTTAAATTTTTCGGAAGGAATTGTGGGAATATCGTTTTCACCAAACATCTTGTACTAGAATTGCTGTTAAAATTATTGAGTCAGCGATTTCCCGTAGCTTGACAACACTACCCCCCCCCGCCACCTGAAGAGGTTTTGAGAACACAATCTCAAATCTTTCACTGGTCACCAACGATTCTCAACTACAACAGCCCTTGCGTCGTCAGTAGAGTGGCAACCAAGAGCAAACTTTAGGTAATGCATCTCATCTACGCTTGAATTAAAGAAACCATAAATGCCTTAGCCCATCTCGTCCCATGGGGGACACCAGCACCTCTTATACCTCGCACCTCTTATACTTCGCACCTCTTATACACCTCGTAGTAATTGAAATCATTAGAAATTTGAATCGGCCTATTTCCTTCTCTGTGCGAATCTACAGGTAAGGATCAACCAATGCACCACTCAACCACTAAAGGACAATGAAAAAACTCTAAACGTGTTAAACACATTTTAAAATACACAAATAATGGATATCCACTTTTAATTATGTTTTCCTTTTAGAACCATCTAGCTTCTACGCATTTATTCAGAGCGCAAGTAAATTTAAACAGATTCAATTGTTTATTTCCCAAATTATATTAGACATAGACAAAAGGGCATCCAGGATTTTTGTTCGAGGGGGGGGGGTGCAATAAAAAAACATGAAAAATGTCTTTATATGATGATTTGTTACGTTTTAGATATTCAGACAAAATTTCCAGGGGGGGGGATTGGTCAATCCAGCCTTGGTTATAGATAAATAAAAAGTTACCGGAGCATGTTCTGTAATGAAAAGACTGCTATAAAGGTATATAATACATATATCCAACTCGCCTATCCTGATATCGATGTTAGAAAAAGGGTTTGGGTATTAGGCATGCCTTGAAGCTATTCATGATGATGGTAGTGCACCTTGTAAGACAGTGTTGCCGTGTAAATTAAACGATCTATTTATTCTAGCGATCAACTCTTGTTTAATTAGCGATATTTATTAAACGATTATGTAGTTAAAACCAACAAGCAATTACAATACAAGTAGAGATGACCCTATAACTCCCGTACGAACACCATATATGGGCATAGAATACTGTCAGTACACCAAATATGGGCATAGAGTCATTAGTGAGAATGATTGCGTAATCGGTCAATGACCTCTTTCTCCAGGTGTGTTTTTGGCACGCTTTCAACGAATGTCAATGTTGTTGTTGTTTCCGAGGCAAAATGCCAATGTCAATGTTGTTGTTGTTTTGAACAGAGTCATTAGAGAGAACACGTGGTTAATGGGGTCAATGACCTCTTTTTCCAAGGTCGATTTATTTGATGTTTCTATGTGTAATAGCTCCGGGGCGAAGGTTGCACATGCGCATTGAATTCTAACGGGAGCAATGTTATTGATCTAGGACTCGAGGGGGAAGTGAATTTCCGAGAAATTGATTGCGTAATTGAGGGGGAAGTGAATTTCCGAGAAATTGATTGCGTAATCGAAGGGGAAGTGAATTTCCGAGAACTTGATTGCGTAATCGAGGGGAAAGTGGTTAGAGCTAACGAATCAGGATCAGTCTAGAGTCAGCAGTTGGAGTGAAAGGATTGAAAAATGAATAAATTCGAGAAAAAGAGAATTAGATCAGTTTTCATGGAAAAACATTTGATTTTGGACGATGTTTTTCTCGAGTTATCTCTTCAACGTAGGATATTATCCTGTCATGGAACACTTGACAATATAATGAGGAGTGATTCTCCCCCATTGGACTATTGTATGAAACTTTTAAAATGTGATTCAAATGCTTATAGCCAATTTATTGATATATTAATTGGAACAAGGCAGAATCATATTGTGGATATACTTTTGAAAACATTGCCAATGGATTCAATGTAGATGGCTCCCCCATCATTCGAAAAAGGCAACGTCACAGAGTTACTCCTCTTTCCCACATGTCCCTCTCGTTGAATTTATCGAACGAAGAGGATCAGTTTCGTTTTAGCTGTGAGTGAGTTGACATAGGAAACCGAAAAATGTTCTATATATGTCCATTGTGCATGTACACTCTTGGCAGTTGGAATCAATGTGAGAATTGTACAATTATTTATGACTATAGTGAAAAGTGTAAATTATGTAATCCTTGTAAATTACATAGAGGCTATGCAGTACAAATTAAAGGATGTAATTCATGTCTTGAGGAGGTGTGTGACTCACATCCTAGAGGGCACCTGTGCTCCAATTGTCACTATGATAAATGTGATCAGTGGGAGAATACTTACCCCGCTATGATTGGAAAGAATCCTAAACGTGAGTTTAGTTTATTTCTACGAGATTGGTATCGTCGTGGATTTAAATTATTCTGGGAAGAGTAATCTGGTCTACGATTCAACTGTTGGGGTAACAAGACAATCTTGTTTCTACGTCATCTCTGTGCCGACACCGCCTACTATGACTATAAGCAAAGTGATTTTTATTTGGCAGTGATGGACGTTGATTCACCACTTGAAAATACTCTTTGTGAAATTGTTTCAAATAGACAGATTGAAACTCTTGAATTTTATAATATGAATGCAAATAGTATCATTGACTATACAAAGAGATATGACAAGAGTGAAGTTACATTATACTGTAGAAAATGTGACCCTGACTTTGCAGTCAATCAAGATCAATATACAGTGAATCCAAATGATTTACCAGCATTAGTGGTTCACGACAGTTGCCTATACATCGAAGATGAAGAAATCTAAAGTGAAGATTGAAAGACATTGTTGTATATATATACATTTTATTAATAAACAAATTCACAAACATTTTTTAAGCACTTTACTCTTAGGGCACTGAAATCAATACTATATAGGTCTGAGAGGATATTTTCCACTAGAAAGTCGTTCAGACGAGGATTGTCAATATAATTGTTGAGAAACTACTTGTAAGTATAGCCACGACATCGGAACACAAAATATAGTAGTGCATGGAAGCCGCAGCTTTTAGTCGTTAGATCCTGTACCCTCTTTCGATTTTGAATAATAGTTTTCCCACTGCTCTCAATATAGTTGCTGATGTGGGGTGTGTAGAATGTATAGGGTAGGCCAAGAGGATCAAAAAATTCAGTCGTTTTCATTGTTTGATAGATGCAAAGCCAATGACCCGTCAGCACAGTCGACGGACTGCTATTAACAATAATTAAGGTATTGTTGACACTTTGAATTTTTCCAAGAAAGTCTAAGGGCAGACAATAGAATTTGTACTGGGACATGTATAGATCCAGATTAAATACACTGATTATGTGATCAGTGTTCAGTGCACTAAGTCTAGCGAAATACTACCTTTGGGAGTGATTTTCTAAGAGGTTTCAAATTGATTTTGAGAGATTAGTGCTATGCTCTCTGCCAATGTATTGGCACGTATAACCTTCAAACACACAGTCCCTGTACGTACTATACTCATATCCTGTGTACCCGACAAATACAGTACAATGATACCATGTGTTTTAGCAAACATATCTTCGGTTATACCATTTTCAAATAGTTGCGAATCATGATCTAGGGTTTGCATGGTCAACACATACAATGTTCTATAGGATCTATCAAAAGATAGATTGTAGAGTGGGATGCCGTTTCTTTGCACACAAGAGATGAAAGTCCAAACATCTCGAATTTATGTGGGCATTCAGTCCATGATCCTAATGCACTGGCGCTTTTTACAAAGGCCAACGCCAATTTCGAGGGGATTTCGCCATTGATAAAGGATGAATCGTTGAAGGTGCGTGAGCCCAGTGCAATATGACGCTGAGTGGTGATTGTAGGAGGAACAAGTAGTTTAATATTGTTGCCATTGGCTCTCAGTTTTTCCACTGCCAAAGCAACAGAACTCATGACCTGTTGTTTGCGTACATGTAGTATTGCCGAGGTGAGGGAGAGACTTACATCGGGATTACCAGCAAGTTCTTTTCTCAATATGAAATTGGAGGGTGCTAGCGTTAGTTTTATATCCACTTTAACATTGGGTGGCAGCCATTGGGGTATATTAAATATTTCATGATATATTTTTCCGACTAGATGTAATTCACTAGTTGTAGCATTTTTAAGTGCATCTTTACTATAAGTATTAGTAATATGTTCATATCCATTGGAGGCGACTCTCAATTCCTTGTATGATTTGGGTGTCATCAACATGAATTGCATATAGCTTGTATATTTTGAGAGAGTGTTGCTTGTGCTTACCAGCGTGCCATTGTTGTAGACACTAATTTGACGAAATAAATTATGTAGTATACAATTTTCATAGGATATTCCATCAGCCCGAATTGGCATTGAATTATCGGATCTCCGGACTTTCATTTGCAAATCTATAAATGTTGAAGACATGTCCATAAAGTAGTCTTCATTGGAATAAATTTGAAAGTGGATATTATCGGAGAGGGGTTGTTGTGGATAAAATTGTTCATAGTATCCATGTTTGACACTCACATCGACATTTTCAGCATTGAATAGTTTCAATGAGGCGGTGATTGAAGGTTAAGAATCCTTATGCGGCATGTAGGACATCTTAGGAAAAGAAATCTAGTTTTAATTAGACAATTTTCTTCATGGGACTTCTGTTTACAGTACGTGTCGGCTTTTTCCTTCTTTTCTTTGACAAAAGGGATGTCTTACGTTTCCGACCTGAGTGGAAACTGATGAGGGATGCATTGTTTCTTGACCTTTTTAAACCTTTACCGTTCTATTTTAATTTCTCGCCAAGGGTTCGCGCACTGGACCTAAGATTTTCCGAAGCACTTTTTTAAAAATCCTTGCCAGAGCCCCAATCGTATAGTGTAGAGGATTCAAAATCTGTCGCAGCCGGTACAAGATATTTTCTAGCCAGTGGTAGTGAAGAGCGAAACAGCTTAGCAAACCAACTGCCAAGACCGTAGCCAGACATTAACGAGCGACGTTTGTAGTAGTCCATTCCATTGCCCTGTTGTCTTGGGCCAAGACTATTAACATAGCAGTCAATATCAGGACAAGTGAATACCACTTTTTTATTAGACATCTTGTATTTGAACGATGGTTCGAAAATGGCATGTAATCACATCTAACCATTTTGAAATTGCTATTGGATCACCCAATTAAGTTCTTAGTGTTAACTGACAGAGTTCCAAATAGGAAGTGTTTACGGGGATATACTGAAGATGCTTTATATTGTAGTGATGAATATGCTCTCGATTGGTTTTTCGCTCAAGAACTCGTAGGAGGGGGACATTTGAATTACCAACCCGAGATGTTTCCACAAATGAGGCGTAGAGAAATATACAAGTGTCTGTGGAGAAGGCAGGCGGGTAGTCAGCAAAAATGAAATTTGTGTTTCCGGCCCTTTTACCATTGATTATATTGAGCTTAAAGCCAAGAACATCCTTTAGGTTATAATTGAGTATAACCTTTTCACTGTCAATAGGTGAACTACTATAGATCTTACCATCCTCCTTTGAATAGTTGAAATGAAAAGCTCCTCATTTATGAGCGGACCTTCTTTTATTAATGGTACGACATAAATCGTTCATACAGGTGAGTTCCTCATAGGGTAATCCAATATATGGATAATCCATCCAATTGATTTTTTGAATTTGTTCTTGATCACCTGGTGGTGGCGGCCAATCATAGGGTCTAATTTCTATTTCACATTTACGATCTTTTCTCAGGATGTCATAGGTATTTTTGAGAATACAGTCGACAAGAGCCACTTCATACTTTCCGTCAAATTTGATGGTGGGGGAGAGTTTCGTCCAAAAATCACTTGTTCTATTCAGATCATTGTAGATAGGATCAGAAACATTGGGCATGAAAGTCACATAGAAATCATTGGGCATTGTTAATATCTTCAGCACTGACCCAAGAATCAAAATCTGAGTTGTATCCAAGCCAGCGAACAAGCAACTGTTTCATACCATGGCGTGTACGACTCTTTAATATCTTTTCAATTTGATAAATTTCACTAGTGTTTCTAACTTTTTGCAGTTCATATTCATAAAAACCGCCGAGAATCTCATCATCTTTGGTGTCTCGCAGTCGATAAGTTATGGGCTCGGTGTCCAGGATTTTGGACACTTTAAAAAGTTCGGTGCTCCATAAATAATTCCCCTTTTCAAAAATATTGGTGGTTCTATTAATTCGAACAGTATCACCAACATTGAATTTCTTCTTCTTTTTTCCTGTGTCAGCCTTGGAATATTTCTTTAGAAAGGCATCATATGTATTTTCACTATAGTGAATACCATGAGGGCGTTAGTTGGACAGAGATCGATGGGGTCGTTAATTATATATCAACATGATTTTATCTAAATCATGAATAAAATCAGGTGTATTTTTAAATGTGCAATATCTTTAAATTAATATACAAATCGTTCTTATTAATCGTTCAGCCAATGCAGCCTTTATCGGGCTGTGACTATGATAAAGTATTGTATTATATTTCAAAAGAACCTTTTGCACGTGGGGATTAACAAATTCACTGCCACTATCCGATTGAATTTTTCTATATGAATCCTGTTTTAGAATACTTTCAATGGCCCGAGCAACTTCAACACCTCTCTTTGATCGTAGTGGAATGGCATAGGCATAGCGACTAAAGATACTGATTGCCACTAGAATATATTTGTAGGGCGTATTGTGACGTTGTTGAAGTGCGTCTAAAGTTAAAAGATCCATTTGCATTATATGCAAAGGGAAAAAGCCTTTGGTTTGTTGATATTGTTTGCTGTAAAGCCTGTGATTCCGATGTAGTGTGTAACTCGATTCATTCTCTAGATACTCTTTTGCATTTTTCAATGTGGTGGTGCCGGAGACAGCTTTGGAAAGCGTTTTGGGAGTACTTAAACTCCCCACCTCGCCAATATTTTCATAGACACCTTTCAAAACTTAAACCATTTCGAGTGTAGACATGTAGTGTAATGTCCACTCCCCTTTTGCACACTGGCGAGTGAATCAATTTGTCTTCACTTTTGAATATCAACCACAGGTGTTGTAAAATTATTGGTGCTGCTGATAGAGTCGTCTTCTTCTTCTTCTTTTTTAAATGGTGTTGTTGGATGTTCATTTAGTTTCTTTAGAATTTGCTTATTGCCAATAAGACTTTTGGGAAAGTTTATTGCACACAGAAAGGTGTATAGATTATCGTCAAAGGATAAAAGTCCTTTACGATTCGTCACCATATCACAAATTAAATCAACTAGATTATAACTTTTTCCCTGAATTATAATTTGTTTTCCTGTGCTCTCGACTCGAACCTGATGTTCACCAGTTTCCAACATGAGATAAGATAATACTCTTTTACTCTGTTCTCGATAGGTCAATGGCAATAGGTTTCCAATTTTCAATACAATTGACTTCAAGTCCTTCTCCATTGGTTGTGCAGAATCTTGAGATGTTTCCTGTTTAGAGGCGACGGGCCTCTCACGATATGGTTTATGTTTGTCCATACGTCGCAATGCATCTTGAAGTAAAAGCAGTTTTTTGTCATCGGCAATATTCTCATCGTTAATGAATTTGCTTAGATTGTCTTCAAAATGTTCGACGGGCAAGAGGACAAGTTCAAATGGTGTTAATATATATGGCTATTCCATTCTCTAGAGAAAACTGTTCACAAGTCCTGCGATTATCTGCAGTAAAAGTGTGAATAGGCTAATACCTGCTAGAGGGAGCCGATTTCTTTTAAATTTTTTTCCCTTGTTTTTAAAAGAACAGGTATGGGCTACGGTACGATGGTGCGTTGTATTTTTTCTAACACCTACTGGCAATTTAATTATTCTCTCAGTTAAATTTAAACGAAGTTCAGATATTAGATTAATGAAATCATTGTCAACCCCATTTTTGAGTATGGCCTTCCTAAGCAATGGTTTTGAAGTGCTTAAAACAGAAAACAGATGCGGTTGTTCTTGTAGTTTCTTCAGTGTCATAATGGCAACTAATAGTCTTTTCTACTGTTCACCGGAAGATATACTGTAATTTCATTGTCAAAAATGTCGGTGACTACACGTAGATCCTGGGGCGTGCTCTTATTAATATCCAGAAAATTTTACCGTTTGGGCTGGGTTGGCTCGTTTTTTTCCGGTTAAAACTGAAATTTAGGTGCGCCGGGTATTTTGGGCTTATTTTTATTTCTGAGCGAGCTCTAATACCGCACGACTCGATAGATAATATAAATGGTGCAATTCAATGCAAGTGTTCGCATACATTTGCTCTGATGAAAGAGATTGTGTAGAACCAGAGTAATGGAAATGTGTTCATGATGGGAGCGAACAGTGAACAGTTGTAGCATTTCCTGTGAGAACTGTTCAACGGATTCAGCCAAATCATCAATGATTAGCCACGAGTTCGGTTCAATACAATTGAAAACATCAAGTCCTCGCATGAATTGTATTGGTATAGATGAATCACTAGCTTTTATTTTATCATATGACTCCTGACAAATACTATAGCAATAATAGATTTTTTTCGGCTTTTCCAAAAACATTTTATCGCAATTTTGAATTATTTTAGTTAAGTGTGTTGTTTTCACCGACATTTAGGGCCCACACAGAAATGATCTGAAGGGTGTTTTAAATTGATACATGCTGCTGCTGACAACAGTCGGACTACAACTAACTGTAAATCATATGTGCTCAATGAATAAGTAGTAATTTTCTCCCCATGGATCTATTCAAGAACAACAAAAAACAATATTTCATGGAGTCATTTATTTCGACACTGCATGAAAACAAATATTTGCAGTCAACATGAACAACGATAAAAATAACAACACTTATTCAACAAGAACAAAATTTCATTGGTCAAAATGAAAACTTGTTCGACATGAACTGCAATGATAACACTTTTTGTACAACACTTATTGTCTTTAAACACTTTTTGTACAACACCTTTGTCCATCTACAGCACTTTTCTGTACAACACCTTTTGTCCATCTACATCACTTTTTGTACAACACTTTTCTATACAACAACACTTTTTTGTACAACAGAAAATACACACACTCAGGGAAACGCTAGTAGCACAGTTGAACGTTACATTGAATTCAAAGGTGTGGGTCCCCCCCCCTCCCCCCGGGGACCGCGGGGCCGAAGGCTGGCCGACCGCGGGGGCCCCCCCCCCCCCCCCCCCCCCCCACCCCCGGAAACCGGCCTTGGGAAGGGTCCCCCACCCCCCTGGAGCCGCGATGGAAAAATAGTTGTCGTCACTGCTACGGGTTAGTTGAGGTTGGGTTAGTTAATTTATGAACAGGTTGGGGTGGAGGTTAGTCAGATTAGGTTAATTTATCCAGACCAAGTTGATTGCGATAGTCAATGCATTCAACTCGATCTGAAATACGGTAGTGGCCGTGGGGTAGGACACTCACACCATTCTCGAGCACATAGACCTTGTCGGATATACATGACATTGCATTCTTTTCCACTCTCACAGTATAATTTCTATACTGTAGAGAGCGAATTGCAAGCACTTGTGCTCTCGGCACTAGGCTACTTTCTACACAGTCTCTGTACACGCTCATGTTAAAATTGCTCTTTACAAAATGTGTAGGCACCCCTTTACACGCCTTCTTTTCTTCCCCACTATGAGTTTCAACGCAATAAACTTTGGGACCCGGGAACACCCCCCTGGATATCAAATCACTCCCCGTCTCTGATTTTAATTTTAATAGTTGGTTGGGGGCTTGACGTTTCACCAACTCGGTTCCAGTTGGTGAAATCCATCCGCGAGCTGATGTGCACCCCCTTTTCTAAATCACCCAATAAATCCAATTCAGTCCCATTTACCTTTAACAGCAGAGAATCTGTATCACCATAGTAAACTTGAACCTCCCCCTCCCGTGGCCATTGCACCTTGCACACATTGTAAAAGAACGACAACATGAGCTTTTTGGAAATTTCTAGTACTGAACTGCCTCCTGCAATATTCTTGTTCAGTACGACATTTCGCTTTCACCTGTGTAGAAGAACCATGCCGGTCTCTATGCTCGTGAACAATGTAAAATTGGAGTCGGCAATAATTCGTGCACCCTCTAGAGGGTCAGTCACGACGTCGCAGCGAGATCTGTTGCGTATGCTCTCACACATTTTGCCAAACGCTGAATTTAGGATGAGCTTATACATTTCCTTCTCCACCTTTGAATTTGCCCTAGAACGTTTATCGACAAAAGTATCGATAAACGTTTTCAAATAAGGTTTCTGATTGAACTGAAGGACCCTATGTATTTTGGTGATTTTGAAACCATTGTTCACCATCCAGTGCAAAGGCACATGGTGAACAACGATATTCTCTTTAGGGTCCAAATCAGCAATCAGTTTCTGTTTAGAGGGAGTCCAATGCATCCCCATATCCTCGACCAATGACCGATTGTAGGGGCTCAACGAGTCCCTGGTCACTGGTCGATTGATACAGGGAAAAACAAAATCTTTGACTGAGTCGGGAAGGGCCAGTGGAATGTGACCGTCAACTTCAAAGAACCATCCTTGTGGCCCATTGTCCTCGACGGTGGTAATGTCGGGGAACTCACAAGGATTCTCAAGCCATTGATAGTTCCCACACGGCAAAGAGTAGTTGGACATTGCCAAGGGGTACAACGAATTCATGTCCAAGAAAACTGCATTTCACTTTACACCGGTGCTTTGTCCACTCGGATCGGTTGATAAGACGCGGTCCCCGTGAAAAACATACCCTCCCCTCATTGAACGCTCTACAAAAAGGTGTTGGTCTACATCCGTGATTAGGCCTATTTCCTCCCTGCTAATTTTTAAAATTAAATCCATTACTAAATGGGGTGTAGAAAAATAATAGCCTATATCTAGTCCAAACTCTGAATAGATCTGGTCTGTATTCTTACAGACTATATCCAACAGAGTTAGAACGTCACTGGCCAAGTACAGTCTACAATAATCCCACCCATTTTGACAATCCCCCTTGGACCACACCTTCTTGGCAAACTCGTACTCCTCGACTGTGCATTCACTGTTGGTCAGTGAATTGTGAAAAGCTTCAATTGGAGGTAGTTTCTCCTCGCTTAAGCGAGCGCCAGAACAGTAATAATCATATGCATATACACCTTTGCTGGTTAATAAGTCATACATTTCACTGTCTGGAAAGTGCTGTTTAAGCAAGGGAAAGCTATCAAATTTGTCGCTTTTCTGCAATTGAATTAGTTGACTTAAGGATTTGGGGAAAAAACTAAAAGAATCTAAGAACCTAATTTTATTCCAGAACGTACGCTCATTATCCACTACCTGCCATTTCAATTCGAGAAGTAATAACTTCTCAGCCGATTTGGGAATGATGTTGTAGATAAATGCATTATTCGCCCATGGACTATCTACTCCCCCCCCCTCCCTGTGCTTACGTGCCAGTGCCGGTAAAATAAATTTTAAGTCATATTTAGAACTATGAATAAAAACTGGGTTAAAAAACTGTTGGCTAACGTTTAAGTTACACGATTGATGCGCTACTCCCCTAAAATTACTACCCCCAGAGGATATTCCCTGCCACAGTTGGTCGTGGTCTCTGACTTTTCCCCTCCCCCCTCTTTTCCCTTTAGTCCCCTTATCCTCCTCTACAAACCCCCCCTTACATACCCAACATATTTTTTGATTTTTAATCGCGAGACGATCCTCTGCAGACAGCACCATTGGATAATGCTTATTTCTCAAACGAGAAATAGCACCATTAGCCGTGCCAATCAGTTTATTCAATGCCTTGACCATGATCTCATCTCTCTCATCTAATGTTTCTACTACTTAAAACAACCACGGGGTGTTAGAATTATCTCTTTGCGCATGGGCATAGGAGACTGCAATGGCCTGGTGTTCTTTGATACGGTTTGGATATTGTGGGTCATTCACCTCCACCAGCTTAGCTTTGCAGTCTAAAGATATTTTGTTGCATTGGAGGCGAGTATTTTGAAAATTTGTGAATCGTAGAATGGCCCTATCCCCTGAAACCGTTTCCACTGTCTGGTACCCATGCCGTCTACAATGCTTCATATGATTTAGGAGCTTTAGTTCAGTCCAAAATCTAGAGAGGCATGTTGGACAGTAGAAACGTACCCCTCGTCCCTTTTTACCCTCCCCCAGACCTCGACTAATGTCAGTGATTGGGTTAAAATGCCCGATTGCGTTCGGTTGACTAGGTGGCGTGTATAGCAACCAAACCCAGTGTTTAACCAAATCAACTGACGGACCCCTTACAGGAAAAACCACCCCCTTCTTTTTTGAACGAGCCCCATCTTTAAATTATGTTTCATACTTGACCACAGTAACGCCAATGTTTAAGTGAGCATTAGCCCTTTCAAAAATGTCAATAGCTCGAAGCGTTACTGGATATTTCCCCTCCAAGCAAGAAAAATCTACAATTGGGAAAACGGACCCCTCCTTCCCATGTACAGCCCAATCGTCTAAATTCTTCTTGGTAGCGTCCCGAGCTAGAGGC
The DNA here is from genome assembly GCF_049724085.1 of Artemia sp. Qi Xiang Cuo. Taxonomy (NCBI): domain Eukaryota; kingdom Metazoa; phylum Arthropoda; class Branchiopoda; order Anostraca; family Artemiidae; genus Artemia; species Artemia sp. Qi Xiang Cuo. The sequence continues at coordinate 20,646,996 of NC_142801.1, forward strand.
TCGAATGCTGATATGAGGAAAGCATATCGGAAACACTTTTGATCTGTTTCAAAACAAATCCGCTGGACACCACGACAACCTCCTAGATCTGGATTATAATTTAAAACTACTGACCCCGACCCCGCCCCGCCTGCCCCCCCTCTTAAAATAAAATCTTTCTTAAATTTACAAATGTTTACACTTAAATTTTCAACAAAAAGAACTACTGAGCCACTACCATTTTCGTTATAGTTCTCGAGATGCGTTATAATTTGATCGACCCAATCCATGAAAGCACCCTCAAAATTTTCCAAATTCGAATAAACCAAACGCATCTCGGAATGTATAAAATGATAGTAAACTTCGCTTTTTCCCTCATTCAAATAAAACACTTTTAAAACGATAGAGACCTTAATTGACTCCCTACCCCCCCACAATTGAATTTGATTCTCCAGAAGTGCACGAATTTTATCTACATATTCATGCACAATTTCTATAGGGTTAAAAACAAAATTACCACACAAAAGTGTATTAAAAGGGTCACCAAACATTGCAGTGAAAACAACTATATTATTTAAAATTCTATTGGACAGCTGAAAGTCTGGGAATGATGTATCCCCTCCCCCTACTTGTTCAACAATATCTGGACTCTGCTCCACTTCAGTTGTTCGAAGTGGAGTCGGTATGGTATCGGAGGCTGGAGGAGGAGGGTTCCCAGTTAATTCCCGGGTAAAATCGTCTAAAATTTGCAAGGTATTTTGGCTCAAGTCTACCAGCTCAACTGCGCTATTATCTACATTTAAAAAATCAGCAAAGAACTCATCAATATTGTCAGGTACTTCAATGCTATCGTTCCATGTCTCATTGTCCTGAAAGTCCTCTGATGGTTCCTCCTCTTCTTCACTAGACGGCGAGTATGGGACCAATGCAATCTATAAATCAAAAAAAATAGCTTAACGATGATCTAAGATATGACATAGGATTTTTTTTTTTTTTTTTTTTTTTTTTTTTTGGGGGGGGGGCATCCCTGTGGCGCGTCCCTGACTCGTGGCGCATCCCTATGGCGCTTCTCGGGGCCCGCATCGCTTCCCGCGATGCTTCTCGAGCCCGTGGCGCTTCCCCGTGGCACTTCCCCCAACACTTCCCTGACCCGTGGCGCATCCCCCGGCACTTCCCTAACCTTGCCCCCACAGCACTCCCCGGACCCATCGGCGCATTCCGGGCTCCGTGACTCCCATTTGTTTACCTAATGCTCCCAAAAAGCGGATTGTTTGGCAGCATAAGTCGTTTCGCCTACTTCCTATACAGGTTGTCTATTACTCCTAATGATTCTAGATTATTTTTAATCTCATGTCTGCTCTGTTTCCAAGTGTATTCTCTGGGAAACAGTACAATTAAATTCGAGAACCGTTAATTCTTATTCAACAATGTTTCCCCATCACTAAAATATTGGCAAGGCTTTGTAAGATTGAAAGTTATTTTAAAATAACGTTGCGCAAAATTACGGGGATCCATATGTGACAAATAGATAAATGTGAATAATCTCACTCAGTTCCTTCTCTTGAAACTATGTGATAATCAATTGTGAAAAATAGGGGATTTTGAGTTTCAAATGGTGAGCATTAATTGAAATTACCTAAAAATATTCGTTTATGAGATAACAGCGATGAGATAGCAACAGAGAAAATATCAAAGATTAGAAAAGAGTGGTTTCTCTGCAAAAAATTACATTTAGATATCTCCCGCTGAGATAAGTTTATATTGGGATTGAAAAGGACTGAAAAATGAATAAATAGATAGTTTGAAGAAAAAATGCTTACATTTGCATATCCCGGCTGGGCTTGGGTGCCTGAAGGACCAGATAGTGCATGCTGGAGGGTCACTTCCTGACCTTGTGTAGGTGGGGCAGCCCCCGAAGGCCCAGGCAACGCATGAATGAAGGTGGACGAATCGGCGTCGCTATGTTCTTGTGCAGCTGGGTCAGCTCTTGAAGGTCCAGGTAGTGCATGTTGGAGGGCGAAGGGACTGGTGACATTAATTTCATGTACAGCCGGGACAGGGGCTGGTACAGGCGGCTGCACTTGGGCATGCAGTGTGGAGCTGGGGGGTGTCGGCCGACGAGCGTATTGTATTACTGAGGCTCGATTAAGAGTGGCTTGTGTAGGTGGCTGCACTTGGACAGGCAGTGTGGAGCTGGGGGGCTTTGGCCAGCGATCATATTGCATGGCAGGGGGCGCATTATTGGCCCTCGTCTTCTTAGCAGGAGGGGGCACGCATTCTTCGCTATTTGCGCCAGCCATAGGTCCCATCAAAGTAGTGTCCTCAAATTTTTCATAATTTGCCTTAAAGAAGAGAAGAAAAATCAAATCAAAATAATTTGCCCCTTTTTAAAGAAAGAAAGTTATTAAACATTATTTTGTTTAGTTTATCACTAAGAAAGCACAAAACCCATATTCTCTCCCCCTAAATTTAAGAAAATTAAGCCATCCCTCTCATAAAGTTAATCATGTGTTTTATTCAAGCGAAAGCGAAGCAATTATCTTTTCTATTTTGCCACTATTAAAAGTGCTAGTCCCCCAACAAAAATCCTGGATTCACGCCCGGGAATATAAAAGAAACTTTATTGAAGGCTTGAAAAAATTATAAATTTACACATTAGTTTTCTTGTCAATGGACGTATGTGTCTACACACAGAATCCCCCTTACTTTTACTTACAACGAAGCTGTTAGAAGCGATGTATTGCCCCCTTTCACATAATGTTCTAAATATATTGTTAAACTTAATCTGTTTCTCTCCTTCCATATAGGTTACGAAACTACAATCTAATTATTGCCTCAAAGTGTTTTAATTTTGATGGAGAAACCCTTTGACTTGACCGCGTTTGTAAACCGGAAAAAGGGTGACTGCTAATTTTAACCACGCACTGGAGTCTTATGTCAAAACAGAACGGCATTTTCATTTAAAATTGACGGAAGTCAATGGTCGCTTTTAGCTGGAAATATAGAAGGACGGAAATTATTTAAATGCTATTTCTTTGTGCTATAATATGGGATATTAAAAAAATGGTAGAGGGCGGTGGGATTTAGCTGGAAATATAGAGGGAAGGAATTGATAGAAATGCTATTTCCTTTTGCGAGAATTTGGGATTGTAAAACAATGGTGGAGGGAGGGGGATTTAGCTGGAAATATAGAGGGAAGGATAATTATTTCTTTTTGCGAGAATTTGGGATTGTAAAACAATGGTGGAGGGAGGGGGATTTAGCTGGAAATATAGAGGGAAGGATAATTATTTCTTTTTGCGAGAATTTGGGATTGTAAAACAATGGTGGAGGGAGGGGGATTTAGCTGGAAATATAGAGGGAAGGATGTCCATGGAAATGCTATTTCTTTTTGCGAGAATTTGGGATTGTAAAACACTGGTAGAGGGAGGGGGGATTTAGCTGGAAATATAGAGGGAAGGATAATTATTTCTTTTTGCGCGAATTTGGGATTGTAAAACAATGGGGGCGGGCGGGGGGATCGAGCTTTAAATTTAGAGGGAAGCATAATTATCTATTTTTGAGAGAATTTTTGATTGTAAAACAATGGTGGGGGGAGGGGGGATGTTGCTGGAAAAATCGTTGGAAGGATATTTATAACTTTTTGCTAGAATTTGGTATTTTAAAAAAATGGTGGAGGGAGGGGGATTTAGCTGGAAATATAGAGGGAAGGAATTTATTGAAATGCTATTTCTTTTTGCGAGAATTTGGGATTGTAAAACAATGGTGGGGGGGGGGTAGAGGAATATATTTACGTTTTGCATTGAGTATGGTTTGTGGGGGGGGGGGTTTGAGGGTAAAGGAATATATTTACATATTAGCTGAATATAAAGATTGTTTGGTGGTTAGGTTTGTTGGGGGGGGTTTGAGGGTATAGGAATATATATACGTTTTGCATTGAGTATGGTTTGTGGGGGGGGGGGATTTAGCTGGAAATATAGAGGGAGTGAAATTCTCGAAATGGTATTTATTTGTTCAATAATTTGGGATTGTAAGAAAAATGTTGAGGGCGGGAGGAGGTATGTTGAAATATAGAGGGTAGGAATGGATCGACAAGGTATTTCCTTTTAAGAGAATTTGGGATTGTACAACAATGGTGGGGGGGGTAGAGGAATATATTTACGTTTTAGCTGAACATATTGGAGGATGTCCAAGGAAAATTTGTTTGAAAATAAAAATGTACTTACATTGCTAATTGCGGCTGCCAAGGCCTCAAGCTCATCAAATTTATCCATTGTTATATCAATTGTGTCAAAATACTTTCTGATAATTGAATCGCATTGCATGCCCGTTATATACGAAATATCTGGGTCAAATTGCTATGTAACGGGGAAAACCATATGTAACAAGCCCTCTGATTGGTTGAGAAGGGGGATGTAACCGAGTCGCTGATTGGCTGAGAAGGGGGATCTAACTGTTTCCGGGAACTCATAACATCTGGCTCGAATAACAATAACAAATACTATTTCCGGATCATAACATCTGCCTCGAACAGGAAGGAAGTGTCATTAACTTTGCTTCGAACGACAACAACATTGACCCCATTAACCATATGTTCTCCCTAATGACTCTGTTCAAAACAACAACAACATTGACCTTGGCATTTTGCCTCGGAAACAATAACAACATTGACCTTGGCATTCGTTGAGAGCGTGCTAAAAACACACCTGGAGAAAGAGGTCATTGACCGATTACACACTCATTCTCACTAATGACTCTATGCCCATATTTGGTGTACTGACAGTATTCTATGCCCATATATGGTGTTCGTACGGGAGTTATAGGGTCATCTCTACTAATACAATTTTTGATTGGTTCATAAGTTATTTTAAATTATCTTTAAGTTCTTTTGTAAAGATCAAACGCTTTGAATGTTTACTTCTAACAGGCCGCATTCAGGAAGACTATTTTGAAAAAAATGAAGATACACGAGCACAATCACCACATTTATCGAATTATCAAAAAATTGCTATACTGGACATTAATATCAGACACCTTTTATGTATGTGTCAGGAGCATACATTTTACACTAAACGTTTTCAAATAATAGTTTGAACACCTGGCAATACTTTTTTTTAGCCAGCAGCATATTTTATTGGAGGGGTAACCCTAATCCTGATTCTAATTTTTTTAAATTTCGGTTACTATGGGCTAGACTTCGTTCTTTACTAGGTTGCAGCTACCCCTACAACCATGATACAAAATTAGAAGTTGACACAAAAGAGGCTTTTATGCAATTCCTAAATACTTCAGACATTGTAACTTTTTAGCTTCTATCTACTCATAATTTCGTTCTGTATTTAACTCCTACGCCCGGTTGGGGTGGGAGGATGTTGTGAAGAAAAATATAAGATAAATGGGAACTTCCTGGGATAGTGTAAGAGGCAGGCTTTGAATAGATTGGGATGGAGGCGGAGCGTACATAACTGTGTTGGCTTCAGGCCAACACAGTAGTAGTAGTAGTTTTATAGTTAACAAATAAGCAGGAAAAAAAGAATATTTTTACTTACTTGTCTCCCACAGCTTGTAAAACCCTTCCGTGTTTGCCTCATTACTCAATAAATAATTACCTTCCTTCAAGCCCTTGAGTTTAGATAAAACTGAATAAATATTGGCTAATGGTGGAGGCACAGCATCAGATGGGAAATAGCCAAGTCGCTTTGCCTCCCAAAGAATTCGATTCTCTGGCATTTTTTCATAGAGTATGATTTCCCCTGTGTACACATCCAAACGCGCTAGAAAAAAAATATTTTGCCTATTTCCAAACGCGCTAGATATATTTATGCAGAGCATAAGCCCATTGATCATGGCTACAAAAAAGTAAATAGCAAACATCAAATAGCCCTAAGTCCCACAATTAAACAAAAACATATTAAATATTAAAATAGATGTAACGCTTCACAAGCTTACAATCTATTCGAGATAACGAAAATCTCTTCCTATATTCTAAAGATATCCGAAGGAACTGCACCAACCACCTTATAGTCATAAAATTGCTGCTGCTTAAAGAATTTATTCAGTAAGCAATTATTATATTCGCCAAAGGTCTCAAATTAAAGAGTATGAGTAAGTTACAAGGATGGGAACTGACACTAATAATGACCCCAAAATAACTACGAACGTCATCTATTATTTGACGTTTTCTGGCATTTTTCCATTGTAATAATACGGCAAGATTGGCGTTATTGGCAAAATTAGTCCAGTCATAAGAGTATGATTCCAGTTCCCGACAAAATACGATTGTGATGTAGGAAGAAAATTCCAAGAGACGGTCAGATGGCGTTGGTGCTTTTTCGACACTAGTGCCAGTTCCCACTCTCTTTAACTACCCATTCTCTTTGGCTCAAATATTAAATCCTTCAGTTCTTTGCATACGGGCAAAAGATGAGCTTGTTCTTCATCAACACACCCTTGGGCATGAATAAGAAACCTTCAATTTGAAGAATCCTTCCAAGGAATTTACTTTCTCTCACTTGGAAGAACACAAGAGTTCTGTTAAAACCCCGTATGAGGAAAAACATATTCTCAGGAGAAAAAAAATAGTTCTTATGAAAGGAAACCCTAACTTCAGACCTGTTCTGTTGGTCCTATAAAACACAGCAAAAACCGATACACCTCGTACGCATAAAAACAAAACAAAAAACAATTTTCCAGGAGAAGAGAATACCTAATATCATGACTATTTCATTGGTCACATAATTACACGTATTTACGTTTGCAGAAAAACTACAATATTTTTTTGAATATGTGAATTTAAGGGCTAATAGAGACTTTATACGACTTGTAAGGAATTATACCCAATGTATATAAATGTCTTTCAAATTGATATAAAAAAAATGGATATCCCACTCGTAATATCTTTCCAACAAACGTGTTAAGATTTTCCTGTTTGTACATTGAGTCAGTACGAAGAGCGGACTTCTAACAGCTTCTTAACTAAATTTCACGAAAATTACGAGTGCATGCGGGGATCGCAGTATGGCGGTTGAGGAGTTCATATAGACTCATTCACAGTGTGATTTAGCCAGCACCAAAAATTTACTGAGCTCTGAGGTTTAGCTAATGTTAAGATTTTAGCTAATGTCAGGTTAGTAACGTTTATAACAGAAGTAACGTCAGGATGGAGAGGAGAGGGTTGCTAATTCACGAGAATGTAGGGGCAAGGACATTTTTTCATTTTTTAAAATGAAAATAGAAAAAAGGTATTGAGGGAAAATTACCCCCCCCCCCCCCCCAATTCATGTCCTGGGGATCCTCTCCCCTGAAATCGTTCGAATAAGTTTTTGGAAAAACTGACTTTCAAGATAGTGACTTTCTTTGTCTTATTTCAAGATAAAGAAAAAAATTCTAACTGAAAGTTATATCCTTGAGCTATGAAATGAAATAGCCTGCTGCTCTTTCTTTTTGTTATTTTTATATTGACTATAGGGATTGTAATTACGTTGTTTCTGATCTTTTCTATTAAGTATTAAATTTTTCTAAAAATAAAATAGACAGTTTCATTCTTAATTTTTATAGAACAAATCCCTTTCCTTTAGATTACTGGACTTATTTGAAGACAGATATATAAGTAAAGCCCCCCCCCCCCCCAAGATAAATACACAAATTGCAGAAATCTTTGAACAACATACGGTCCATAAGCATACAGCCCAATGAACTGGCACGATGGCTCCCACAAACCTTTTGAAAATGGTACAATGCTACAATACAAGTGGAAATTATATTCTACTCTTTTTAGATATAGTCTAACACACACAGTATTAAAGCAAAATACAAGTATCTCTTTTCAGGCAGGAATATATAAAAGGTAAATAGCTATGTAAAATATTATTTTTTTATTTTTTAACATCAACTATTTAAAAAAAATTACATTTGCCTCAGAATGGATTAAAAATACGATACAAAGCATAACTACAACATCAAATATCCTGCTACTTATCAGCACAGCCGGTTTGGACCCTGAGGGTCTAGTGCTGTCATACTTGCTTTAGTTATACTTACTTATTTACTTACAATGCGTGCTACAGATTCATTACATTTGAATTGTTAGTTTTATTTATGTTTCCTCATTTAAATCCTTATAAAAACAGGTGCTTTAACACAAGCTTGAAAATCTGGATTTTACTAAAAGCTTTAACCCCTTAAAATTAAAAAAAAAACAGCCGGTTTTCTCAATTGAAAATCAAAAGCATCATTAATAGTACAAGGCCAGGTATTACTCCTAAACTTACAAGATTACGGTCAAACAAAGGCCTAGCATCCGACGAGTACAAAACCACGCCTCTTTCTAGACCAATCATAGATGTTTCTAAGCCTAATGAATACAGACGGGAATCCATATTTCTAGGAAATTATAACCTAGATTTGCATAGTCGCCAATGATGAAAATCCGACGGGGAATTCTAATGTATCATGAGGGGAATTAAGAAACTAAAAGGCATCTCTACTTTAGGGTAAAAGAGATAAATTCTGGAATTATTATTTCGAAGCCTTTATAATGTAACTAGGACATCTTAGATAATTTTTATACTTTTATATTTTTATAAATGGGGGGGCCCTCCCCCCCCCCCCCATTTTTTATACTTTTTTTAAGTTTTTTTATTATTTTTTTAAAGATGATATTTTCTTCAACTTTTTTTACATGTCTTAGAATGAAACATATGTCTTAGATGAGAATACTTAAAATAAACTTTACATTTAATATTTTCCAAACTCAAAATGAGAATGATATAGATATGTTAGTCATGACCTTTACTATTAGAAAAATAGTGTTTGTAGTAGCACTTTTTTTGGACTGAATGTTTTTGAACTTCGAAATTATTCAACTTTTTTTTACGTATCTTAGAATGACATGAAATATGCTTGCGGCTCTACCAATCTTACTCCAATGCTTGCTCATAGACACGACATTGAGATAACCTAAGTATCAGAGTGAATAAATTCTTTGTTAACATTCGTTATCGATATCGTTCGTCGGGTACGTCGGATAACACTGACAAAATCTATGTATTAGAATGAATAAATTCTTTATCAACTTCATTGGTCGGATACATCAGATAGCATTCACAAAATCTAAGTATCAGAGTGAATAAATTCTTTATTATCGTCCTTTGTTAGATATGCATGATAAAATTGAGAAAATCTAGATATCAGAGTGAACAAATTCTTTATTAACATTTATTATCGATATCGTTTGTCGGCTACGTCGGATAATATTGACAAAATCTATGTATTAGAATGAATAAATTCTTTATCATCATCCGTTGTCGGATATGTCAATATGAAAAAATTGTAAGTAACAAACTCTTTCTTGAATTCACCTCTTGAATACACATTACAGAAATTTCATTCAAGAAATTATGGAAAAATTGATAACATTGACCAAATATAAGTATCATAGCGAATAAATTCTTTATCAACTTCATTTGTCGGATACATCAGATAGCATTCACAAAATCTAAGTATCAGAGTGAATAAATTCTTTATCATCGTCCTTTGTTAGATATGCCGGATAAAATTGAGACAATCTAAGTATCAGAGTGAACAAATTCTTTATTAACATTCATTATCGATATCGTTTGTCGGATACGTCGGATAACATTGACAAAATCTATGTATTAGAATAAATAAATTCTTTATCATCATCCGTTGTCGTATATGTCATTATGAAAAAATTGTAAGTAACAAACTTTTTCTTGAATTCACCTCTTGGATACAGATTATAGACATTTCATTCAAGAAATTATGAAAAATTGAAAACGTTGACCAAATCTAAGTATCAAAGCGAATAAATTATTTATCAACTTCATTTTTCGGATACATCAGATAGCATTCACAAAATCTAAGTATCAGATTGAATAAATTCTGTATCATCGTCCTTTGTCAGATATGCCTGATAAAATTGAGAAAATCTAAGTATCAGAGTGAACAAATTCTTTATTAACATTCTTTATCGATATCCTTTGTCGGATTCGTCGGATAACATTGACAAAATCTATGTATTAGGATGAATAAATTTTTATCATCATCCGTTGTCGGATATGTCACTATGAAAAAATTGTAAGTAACAAACTCTTTCTTGAATTCACCCCTTGGATACACATTATAGACATTTCATTCAAGAAATTATGAAAAATTGATAAATTTGACCAAATCTAAGTATCATAGCGAATAAATTCTTTATCAACTTCATTGTCGGATGCATCAGATAGCATTCACAAAATCTAAGTATCAGAGTGAATAAATTCTTTATCATCGTCCTTTGTCAGATATGCCTGATAAAATTGAGGAAATCAAGGTATCCGAGAAAACAAATTCTTTATTAACATTCACTATCGATATCATTTGTCGGTTACGTCGGATAACATTGACAAAATCTATGTATTAGAATGAATAAATTCTTTATCATCATCCGTTGCCGGATATGTCATTATTAAAAAAATTATAAGTAACAAACTCTATCTTGAATTCACCTCTTGTATACACATTATAGACATTTCATTCAAGAAATTATGAAAAATTGAAAAATTTGACCAAATCTAACCATATCAGCGAATAAATTCTTTATCAACTTCATTTGTCGGATACATCAGATAGCATTCAAAAAAGTATCAGAGTGAATAAATTCTGTATCATCGTCCTTTGTCAGATATGCCTGATAAAATCAAGAAAATCTAAGTATCAGAGTGAACAAATTCTTTATTAACATTCTTTATCGATATCCTTTGTCGGATACGTCGGATAACATTGACAAAATCTATGTATTAGAATAAATAAATTCTTTATCATCATCCGTTGTCGGATATGTCATTATGAACGTTGCCGTTGTCGGATATGTTATTATGTAAGTAACAAACTCTTTCTTGAATTCACCTCTTGGGTACACGTTATAGACATTTCATTCAAGAAATTATGAAAAAATTGCAAGTAAGTAACGAACTCTTACTTAAATTTACCTTTTGGATACACAATACAGAAATTTCATTCAAGAAATTATGAAAAAATTGTAAGTAAGAAATTATGAAAAAATTGTAATTAAGAACCAAAATGCAGAAATTTCCTTCAAGAAGTTCGGAAAAAATTGTAAGTAAATAACAAACTCTTTCTTGATTTCACCTCTTGGATACACAATACAGACATTTCATTCATGTAATTATGAATAAATTGTAAGTAGCTAACAAACTCTTTCTTGAATTCACCTCTTGAATACACAATACAGACATTTCATTCAAGAAATTTACATTTCATTCAAGAAATTATAAAAAAAATTGTTAGTAAGTACCAAACTCTTTCTTGAATTCTCCTCTTGAATACACAATACAGAAATTTCATTCATGAGATTATGAAAAAATTGTAAGTAAGAACCAAAATTCAGAAATTGCATTTAAGAAATTATGAAAAAAATTGTAAGTAAGTAACAAATTATTTCTTGAATTCACCTCTTGGATACACAATACAGACATTTAATTCATGAAATTATTAAGAAAGTGTAAGTAGCTAACAAACTCTTTCTTGAATTCACCTCTTGAATACCCAATACAGACATTTCATTCAAGAAATTACAAAAAAATTTTAAGTAAGTACCAAACTCTTTTTTGAATTCCTCTCTTGAATATACAATACAGAAATTACATTCATGAAATTATGTAAAAATTGTAAGTAAGAATCAAAATACAGAAATTTCGATACACAATACGGAAATTTCATTCAAGAAATTATGAAAAAATTGTAAGTAGGTACAACTAAAATTGTAATTAGGTTCACTTAGAGTGGCGCGCCACTCTAAGTGAACCTAAATTAACCCAACTTTTTGCATGTCTCTCTCACTATAACTGTGTGTCTGAGTGGGTGTGCTACCATCTATAACCACTCTAAACTAAATTAAACAGACAATTTTTCATAATTTCTTTAATGTAATTTCTGTATTGTGTATCCAAGAGACGAATTCAAGAAAGAGTTTGTTACGTACTTACTTACAAGGTTTTTTCGTAGTTTCTTGAATGGAATTTCTGTATTGTTTATTCAAGAGGTGAATTAAAAAAGAGTTTGTTACTTACTTCCAATTTTTTCATAATTTCTTGAATGAGATGTCAGTATTGTGTACCCAAGAGGCGAATTCAAGGAAGTTTGTTAGCTACTTACAATTTTTCATAATTTCTTGAATGAAATGTCTGTATTGGGTATCCAGGAAGTGAGTTCAAGAAAGAGTTTGTTACTTCCTTACAATTTTTTTTATAATTTCTTAAATGTGTACCATGAGTAAGATAAGATGTATTTAAAATATCAAAATAAAGTTCCTTCCTTCTAAAGATAATTCCGATTTCTTATAATTAAAAAACCGTGTGAACGCCTGAATCATCTGAAATATCTTAAAGAAATTATTGGACGAGGATTCGCGTCCTTGGGCCACGTGAGCCAATGGCAAGCCAGTCCTTACAGCGCAGGACGAAAGAACTGCGTTTGGTAGTGGGGTAGATGTGCTTTTTGAGATTATTCATAAATGAGATTTGGAAGGACTCGTAAAGTTGAAGCAGGTCCATTGAGATAGAAGTCTTAAACTCTTTCATCTCGGTCACCATTATTGTCATTTGAAGTGACCTATTGCTGTGCATCTAAATATGTAAGTCAATAAATCTATTGCCTTTTTGTCTGTGTTTATTTCATTTATATGTCTGCGTCTAGTCTAATAATAGGTAATTAGTTCGTATGTCTCCAAGGTAAACGCTCCCAAAGGAATCTGATCTCCAGATAGCTCGAGAAAAAAGAGGTCACATTTATATGTCTACATATTCAATTTTCTCTCATTAATTGAGAGCGGCGCTAGCCTAGTTGACACAATCTCCAGCGCTATAAGCGGCACTATTGGAGAATTTTCTATCGCTACAAATAGCAAATCTTTTTATCGCTACAAATGGAGCGAGTCGGAAATTGGAGGAAAACTGCGAACTAATTAGGCTATAGAAACTTTGTAACTTAAATTTAATTATTGGAGAGATACAGACATATAAATAAAGTGATTAGGCCTATTGCCGCTAAGCTACTACAGGGAAAGCCTTTAGAATATCTCATAGGAGATAATAGCCTCCCCCAAAGAGGTTAAGTAAAATAATAAATTTATATTAAGTTGATATAAACGCAAAAAAAATGTCTGAAGATTTAGAAGAAAAATTAATAGTGCAGAAATTGGTCGCGAAAAATAAAAAATAGCGAACTCTATCCCGGAGTACAATGGTCAATCAGATATTGACGAATTTAATATCCAATTGACCCAGTTTGTACAACTAACAAAAACAGGGCAAGAAGCGTTAGTCGACGTGATCCTGCTACGATTAAAAGGCCAGGCCTTAACATTTTTGAAGCAGATTGAACCTACTATAGGCGAAGACGCCAGCGTGCCAATAAATTCGGTTGATAAAAGCATTCAAAGATAGGTTTATAGACACCAGTTCCATAAACAAATTAAAACACGGAGCAGTAAACTTTGATTTTTCACAGAATATACGAGAATACCTCGATAATATACGCATTTCTGTAGAGGCAAAATACGGAAGTGGTTCCGGACAACTGTATGAAAAAGTCATACTAAATACCTTTTTGCAAGGGCTACCCCCAGAACTATATAGAGCAGTAAAATCCAAAAATATTCAGACGTTGGATCTTGCAGTTCAGGAAGTAGAGCGATTAATCAAAGTTGATACAATAGTTGCTAATCATAGTAAAGCAAAAACAAATAGCCTAGGCGATTCAAACGCGAACCTAATTTTCAAGGGCGATCAGGCATCCCCCAATTTCTTTTCAAGGGATAACTCCCCAGTGCCAAAAAGAAAACAAAACGCCAGAACCCGCTAAGCAGAAAACAGTACGTTTTCAGCCTATTAAACAATCTAATTATGGAAATAACTCTACAATAATAAGGTGCTATAATTGTAATCGTCTAGGCCTTATCGCTAAGGAACGCTAATATGTCAACAATCGCATATCAAGAATTACTGTCGGTAAAACACAAAATCACGGCAACCATTTGTTCAGAAGAACAAATTTTAGCACCGGTCGTGCAATAAGCTATAGCCAGGGGGGAGTGCGCCAATCAGTACCTTATGATGTGTACCAACCAAATTCGTATAACCCTCCCCCCAACAGAAAAATTAATTACCGGTCTGATAACCCAAATACTCGCCAAGGCCAATATAATGCGAGAATGCAATATAGAAATCATAAAAATTTGCAGATGAGAATTGAAAACTTTACAGGCCAACGGCACTGGCAGTCAGCGCCAGCTTACGGCACTGACACGAGAAAACCACGTTACCAAAATAATACATGGAGAAGACAGACAGACGTAAATCAATTAAATGTGTCTAGGGAGCCTAATACGTCTGAATGTCTATTACAGGCACTGACACATGAAATAAATTCCCAGGGAAAAGCTTCAGGCCCCTCAGGAATATAAATCGGAGCCAGAGGGTGCCCGGAATATTTAATAGGTCCAAGAAAATATTAGTGCCGTCTTGTAGTGATATTAATAACAAGTTACCTATATTTAATGATTTTTGTGTGGAAAATGTTTATTTTAAGGCTTTGATTGACTCAGGTGCAACAATTAGTATCATAAACTCTTGCGTATTCAATATGTTGCCTCTTCATATTAGGCGACAGAGGAACCCTAATAATCCCAATTTAACGAGCGTGACAGGTCATAAATTAAATGCAAAAGGGTCAATTTGCCTAAACGTAAAAAGAGACAATAGAACGTTCATGACAAATTTTATTATATTTGATAATTTCCCATATGAGGCTATTATAGGCGCAAATTTTCTAAGGCCTAATAAAATACTATTAGACGTGGCTAATGAGAGGCTTGTCTACCCAGCTAAGGTATGGGAAGACATTTCTACCTTAAGAAATCGTAACAGAGGTTACGAAGACAACGTAACAGTAAACAAAATTTCTGACGGTATAATGTCGCAGTATTTTGAACCTCATGTCTCGCAAAGACATGGCATAATTGGAAATTTGTTCAATTACCCTGAGAGACATTGCAGAAATGAAGTAAATTTAAATAATAAAAGTATCGAGTCTGCGAAAATAAAAATAGGAGATATGCGACAGTAGAGGTCAAACGAAATTAAGAAAATAGTGGAATTGTGGAAAAACATAGTAAAACCCAACGTGACGCCACAAGATGCCGCATTGGCGCAGCATAGCGCCAGTATGAATCTAATAAACAATGAAAATGAAGAGAAATATTACGGATTTGCGATAAGGAAAACAAAAGTCCCTCCCAAAACGATGCAAAAAATTCAAATATCACAGATGATTGAACCAGTGATTAGCAAATCAGAAATATGGTTTGCGACACCGTCTGAAATACCCGAAAACCTGCTATGCGAGGAACAGATTATATCTTATGACAAAGGGGAAGGCTTGATTTGGGTAACTAATAACCACTAAAATGATACAATGACAATAACAAACGGGACATTTTTAGTCCAAATCGAGGTTTTAACGGAATGATTTAAATAAATGGAAAAATTCTAAAAGAAACATAGTTAACGGCATTAAAACTTCAAATGACGAATATCCTTTGACTAAATCGCAATTTTAAAACAAATTTAATATGGATAATATTACGGACTTGGAACATAAAAAAAAATTATGCGAATTACTATGGAATTTCAAGTATATTTTTTCTGCATCTTAAGATGACATCGGGATAATACAATTTTATTAACATTAAATTTTAACGACTGGTAATCCTGTAGCAAAACAGCCATATCGTGTACCATATAAGAACAAAGAGTGGTTAAAAAATAAAATCCATGAATTAGAAAAAAACAAAATTATACGCCCAAGTATAAGTCCGTATAGTGCAGCATTGATCTTAGTACCAAAAAAGAATGGAGATCTTAGACTCGTAGTAGATTATAGGGCCCTCAACAAACAAGTAGTTAGCGATAAATTTCCTCTACCAAGAATAGATGGAATTCTTGACTTAATTTCAAGCAAAACAAAATTTTTACTTCTTTGGACCTTACCCAAGGCTACCACCAAGTGAAAATAGCCGATAAGGATGTCCAAAAAACTGCATTTTCAGCATCCAAATATGGTTCTTATGAATACTTAAGGGTACCATTTGGGCTTAAAACAAGTTCTCGCGCGCGATGTAGACCCCTATTGCACCTGTTAAGAGGATTAAAGAACATAATTCATTTTTTTGATGATATTATATGCGTGGGGGAAAACACTGAACAACACTTAGCAACGTTAGCTAAGGTGTTCGAGAAGTTCAGACAAGGCAATTTAAAATGCCGGCCTGAGAAAGTAAATTTATTTCAACCTAAAATTAAATTTTTAGTAGTAGTAACCCAGGGAGAGATATCCCCAGACCCTGATAAAATAAAATGTGTTGAAAACCACAAGCCCCCCAGAACTATGAAAGAATTAAGGGGAATTTTAGGCCTTACTGGCTATTTTAGAAAATTCGTACACAATTACGCCCAAATTGCAAAACCCCGCACAGAAGTAACTAAAGGGAACTCCCATAATGTTAACTGGTTTCCGGAAGCTCAAACGTTTTTAAACCGTTTCAAACAGGCCATCACTTCTTAACCAATATTATCACTCCCTGATTTTAAAAACGGAGGATTTGTAGTTACAACTGATGCTTCTTCAAAAGATATTGGCGCAATTCTTTTGCAAATAATCCCGGTAGAGAACCCCAATCCTCTTGAGGGAACGCCTAAACAAATAGAAAAAGTTATATGCTATTCAAGTAAAACTTTATCAAAAGGCGAAAGTAGTTATTCCGCCACAAACTTAGATTTATTATCTATTTTCTACCACTTGGACAAATTTAGACATTATTTAATTGGTAGGAAATTTATCCTACGATCAGACCATAAAAGCTTGCAGTACCTGCGCACATTTAAAAACCCCACGGACATTCTAGCTAGATGGATTATGAAAATCCAAGACCTAGATTACAAAGTTGAACATTTAAAGGGAAAACAAAACGTAGCTTGCAACTTTTTAAGTAGATACCCAGAAAATATTCCATCGGAAGCTGAAGAAAATGAAGTTAACGCCATAATTGCTAAGAGCAAACATGGATGTAAGAAGAACAAAGTCAAAGACGCAGCAAAAGAAAATAAGATTAACTATTGTCCGTTGTCTTCGGAAAATATAAAAAGAAAGCAAAAAAAGGACGAAATGTGTGTAGCACTAATTGATTATTTTGTGAATGATGATGCGTTACCGGATAAATTCAAAACTCTTAGAAAAGAGAGAGATAATTTTTACTACGATCTTGATGAAGAAATACTGTTCAGAATAGAGACCATCGAGACAAACAGAAATCAAACTTCAATACTACTCGTATTAGCAAAACCTTTGAAACGGCCTATAGATTAATATGAATTTCTCTAGACAGGTGGAAAGTGAGGATTGACAACAACGTACCATAAAAGGAAACAATACCTTCAAGCACCATCCGTATTGACAAAACTCAAAGAATTGGTAAGCTCTCGCAGAGCATATGGCTTAAGAAAAATCCCCGCAGCCGCCCCAACACCTCCACTGGGGCGGGCTCCGGCATCAAACTACCCCTTCAGGATTGTCTCGTTTGATCTATTCAGGAAAAGCGGATATCTACATGTTTCTAGCAGAGTCCCTACGTGCATTTTGTCGGCCATAGATCATTTTTCCGGATTTACTTTTGCAAAAGCCTTAAAAAATCAAGGTGCTTATGCCACAAGTAAGGCATTAGCAAAGTTATTTTTACAATTTGGCATTCCTAATAAAATTTTGAGTGACAACGGGAGCAATTTTGTTTCGAAAGTAACAAAAGACTTGATGAGTTTTCTCAATATAGAAAAAATGGTGACAGCTAAGTACCACCCACAAGCTAATGGTAAAATATAAGACAGAAATAAAATTTTTTTGACTGTATTAATTATTTATAAAGAAAACAACAGGGGTTACCGGGATAAATTCTTACCTTATTTAACCAACGAAATCAAAGCTGTATCTTCAAAAACAATCAAAGACAATCCATTTTTGTTTGGTCGTGATTTCAGAATCTCGTATAATGAGATTATTGAATCTCGGCAGTGTCATCATAGCTCGGAAGAATGCAAACAAGAATTCATAAATAGGATGAGGAAAACTTATAAAATAGTTAGGCAACAGTTTGACAAATGTAAAATAAACAAAGAGCTTAGAAACCAACCCAAAGTTAAGGGTAACATAAATTTAAAAGTAGAATACTCCGTTTACCTAAAAAATGAAGCAAAAAAAGAAGGAAAAAATATTTCCAGCAAATATTCTGGGCCGTACAGAATAGTCAAAAAGTACGATAATGAATATACCTTTAAAATGGAAAACCCCGATAGTGAAAGAACTTACAAGGCGCATGTTAGCCGAATAAAAAGAGCCAAATTTCCAGAGAGATGGGCATCACATCCCTCCTCTGCTGATTCGTCAGATTCGGAAAATGAGCCCCCTAAATCAAGATTGGCAGAGCTAAAACCCTTTAATTTCAAGCAAGACTACTTTGAGAATGACAGTGATGAACAAAACTTTGAAGAATTTTTAGCAATGGAAAATCTAGTTGTTCCTAAGAAAAAATCCCTAATACCAGCATTTTTTCCTGAAATAAAAACGCCAAAAAGTCCAAAAAATTATTCATCGGCGAGCGCAGGAGATTTAGATTATACAATATCCCCAAAAACCCAATTTTTCCCCGATAGAATTTCGACCCCATGTAACCCCAAAAGATTTCCAGACGATATGGTTTCCCCTGCAACACCGATAGAAAGGCCCCTGTCTTTACAGGAAGAATTAAACAGAGCCGTAAAAACCCCTGGTATTACTGTAAAGAAAGCTCCTCTCAAAAATTCAACTGAAACAAACCTACGAGAGGCTATGGATTTAATAAATTTTCCCATAAAAACGAATCAAAGTACATTGCCCGGGAATAAAACTCCAAGGGATGACCAGCAAGGTCAATATCATGATATAACTGTGTCCAAAGTCAAACCTAAAAAGTGGACTTCATGGAGGGAAACCCTAGTGTAAAGAATGCCCCATCCCCCTGAAGACATGGCCTTCAAACAATGGAGAAACCCTGCAAAAACTATTGATTCCTCCCAAAGCTCTCAAGAATCTTTCAAATCCCCCGAGTTGAGAACTCAAGGCGAGGACCTAGGGAATAAACCTTCTACTTCCAGAAAAGTAGAAATTTACGAAGGAAGGGCAGGTGACACCTCAAAAAGTGCCACCTCTAAAAGTTCTAATCCGGATTTGTCGGAAACCAGTTCCGAAGAGTCTGACGGCGAATCAGACCATATAGTAGCAAAAGAAATAGGGAAATCAAGACCGACCTCAGCAGCCGCACACGGGAAACAAACGAAATTAAAAGGGAAATAATTTTTTAAAAAAAAATACTAGAATTTCTACCTTTTTTCGATAGAAAAACCGAAAAAGAAAAAACCATAAGAACCTGAGGAGAAAATGACGACACAGTCAGGTAGAATGGTTAAAAAACCCGAAAGATAGATATATCCCTAATTAATGTAAAGACAAATTGCAAATATAATAAATTTAACACCATAATAAATTTAATAGTGTGCAAGTAAAGTTAACCAAGTCAATATTAATGAAAAAAAAATACAAGTGATGTCAAAACGTTGACGATCACAGAAAATAACCAAAAGTAGGAAGCTCGTGGTCTACTTAAAACGACAACTCGCGTTGGACCATTTCTTGTGGTAAGCCTGGGTAGGAACTCATGGCCATTGATTGTTTTTTGTAATTTTTTTAAACGACCGCAGGAAGGGATATTTCTCAGTCCTTCAAGTGTAAGAAATTAGTGTTTTTACGCCAATCAGTGCCAGTCAAAGCAATACTTAAAGGTTGAATAGAAACTTCAGTGAGCTAGGTTTTCGTTTTTTGGATCAGAATGCTTTGAAAGAGAAACAGAGAGTTTACTTTCTTATAGCTCCGAGGCGAAAAAAAAAGAAAAAGCTTTTAATTCCATTAGTTTATATCTATGACGTATACAATAACAGAGAGATCACTGTTCTATAGTTCTCTGACAAAAATGTTCTTTAATTTCATTGGTTTATCTATGACATATCTTGTGCTATAATCTTCGTGACATATTGTCGCAAGTCAGTCATGTTATATCTTACCCATACTGATTCAGATCCCCTCGTATTTTCTATGAAAAATCGACCCATGTCCTAACTAAGATGGATATTATACAAAACAAGAAATTATCAGTACAGAAGCGTCTAATTATATGAAATACTTTGTCCTAGTGCAGATTATAATTGTTTTAGGCCTACACATAAAATAGGATACCAGTGTAGTTATGTGCTGCACGGTTACTTATTCATGTGTTTCTTAATCGAGAAATACAATGTTTCGTACTCGAGAAATATATGTACCAATAGTTGGCTATTGGTACGTTTATATGTAGAATTTCACGGCGGATGTGAAATTAAATCTCAATAATAATACGTAAAATTTTAAAACTGTTTCATCAGTTAAGATATATAGATTGAAACCCTGTGTATGTCCAATTGCGGCTAAGTAAAACCCACAAGGAATTTCCCATTAATGTGAAGGTGTTTTTCGCTTAACAGATTCTAATAAAACTGTAATATCATATTTATTTATTTAGTGCTGATGAGTTTGCTCAAACTATAACCTTCTAAAAAGATAGTGATGTGAGTTCTTCATTACGCTTATATTCTTTGCCAAGCATCAACTGGAATCTACGCGGGCAAGCTTGGAATCCTGCATTTAATGACCTTATTCGAAAGGCGAATATGAGGCACCAATATTGACTTGTAATTACGGAAAAATCCTAAAACTAATAGGACGAAAACCAAGAGAAGAACACGGGGAAACAGCTGAAATGTTGAGGTTAAACCCGGAGCCCCATGAGAACGTCTAAGCCAAGAAATAGGGAGGACATCAGAAAACGAATCGGTATCGGGGTCACCAGTCTTCCTTGCTATGTCTTGTTCCCTCATTGTAGTATCGTTTACGTAAAACCGTGTGGTTATGACGCTGCAAATGCGTTTCTTATACAGCACGGACGTGCGTGAACAATGCAGGCATGAAATATGTTGTAAAATTAGACCTCAAACTTAATAATGTAGGGTAAATTATGTTTGTTTGATATCGATATTTCCGTTCTCAAAACAAATTTGAAGACATCTCTGTTTTTGATTTTCATTGTGAGTACTAATATTAGTGTATTTATTTAGTTCTGTCTCATAGCTTAGAAATTAATGTACCCAATCAATACGTGACTTATATGTACTATGAGTATTTACTTTAGAGAACATGTGGTTCTGCATCGTTATTTTTATTACAGGAAGTAAATGTACAAATTGGTTATTGAGCATTATAAGGAACTGTCCAGTGCAGATACCACCCAGTAGCATCTATTTTCATCATATCTCAACCAATGAAGAGTACTCACCATAGACTCCAGGCAATTTTCATCCCAGCTTCGTCTACGAAAACAACAGTTACCTTCGATCGTCGCTTCTTCGACTATGAACCATGTTGAACGTATCAGGTAACACTATATTTGAATCTTAGTATCCAGCTCGATCAATACCAGATCCGCACGAGATATTTAACGATATTTGAATTTAAATGATATTTAAAGACATTTGAAGATATTTGAAGCTGAAGTTAGAGACAATTTGAAGTTTAATTGTGAGAACCCCATCGATCAATACAAGATAAACGATATTTAACGATATTTGAAGTTAAATTATATTTAAAGACATTTGAAGATATTTGAAGCTGAAAGTAAAGACAATTTGAAGTTTAATTCTGAGAACCCCATCGAGCAGTACAAGATAAACGATATTTAACGATATTTGAAGTTAAATGATATTTGAAGATGTTTGAAGTTGAACTTAAGGACAATATATTAAAAGAGTCACTACAGTATGACGACAACCCGTTTCAAATCCAAATCTCAATTACCCCGTGATTAACCTAGGAATCACCGCAAAGGCAAATCGACGCAAGCCATGAGCGAAAAATTTTATAAAAGGCACAAATGAACAATTTTACGCGAGAATATATTCTCTATGTGCCTAAAAAAATCCTAAAAATGATATGCTGAGAAGAAAAACACCAACACCTGTAGTGGGAAGCATCATTTCCCAGTTGACTATTAGAGAAAACTTGTCGTGCGAAGACAGTCAGGCTCGAACTGTTCCATAAAGAAACCATAACGTAAATGCTTCAAAATTTTTACAACAGAAGGGTGTAGTACACTAAAGACTCGAAGGTGATGAATAGATGTGAATCTACATATGTTACTTCCTAATAACTTTGACAATTCAAAAATCCCAATAGTGAAAGTGTTTTAATGTTACCAGTGAATATGATTAACCCAATATTGTATGTTATAAATCATTCATGTATGTACCACAAGTAGAATTAGGTGTAATATTATCATGTTATTCATTTAACGTAGTGTAGATAGAATGTAGTACGTCATATAGACAGCAAAATAAAAAAAAAGCCTTGTAAATAATTAATAAATGGCGAACAAAAAAAAAATATCGAAGGCGAGCAGTTACTAATGATAGGACGTCATTAATTGATGGGAAGGGTGATATGTACTATGAGTGAGTGCGATGTATTTAAAATACCAAAATAAAGTTCCTTCCTTCTAAATATAATTCCGATTTCCCATAATTAAGCTAAATCTAGTTGCAAAAATGAAAAGTCCTTAATCAGCAAAGAGAAAAAGTGCAGTCACTTTCGCAGGAAGTTGAAATGGCAAAAAACCGTGTGAACGCCTGAATCGTCTAAAATATCTTAAAGAGATTATTGGACGAGGATTCGCGTCCTTGGGCCACGTGAGCCAATGGAAAGCCAGTCCTTACAGCGCAGGACGAAAGAACTGCGTTTGGTAGTGGGGTAGATGTGCTTTTTGAGATTATTCATAAATGAGATTTGGAAGGACTCGTAAAGTTGAAGCAGGTCCATTGAGATAGAAGTCTTAAACTCTTTCATCTCGGTCACCATTATTGTCATTTGAAGTGACTTATTGCTGTGCATCTAAATATGTAAGTCAATAAATCTATTGCCTTTTTATCTGTGTTTATTTCATTTATATGTCTGCGTCTAGTCTAATAATAGGTAATTAGTTCGTATGTCTCCAAGGTAAACGCTCCCAAAGGAATCTGATCTCCAGATAGCTCGAGAAAAGAGAGGTCACATTTATATGTCTACATATTCAATTTTCTCTCATTAATTGAGAGCGGCGCTAGCCTAGTTGACACAATCTCAGGCGCTATAAGCGGCGCTATTGGAGAATTTTCTATCACTACAAATATCAATCTTTTTATCGCTACAAATGAAATTTCTGCATTTTGGTTCTTATTTACAGTTTTTTCATAGTTTCATGAATGAAATTTTTGTATTGTGTATTCAAGAGGAGAATTCAAGAAAGATTTTGGTACTTACTAACAATTTTTCATAATTTCTTGAATGAAATGTAAATTCCCTGAATTAAATGTCTGTGTTGTGTATTCAAGAGGTGAATTCAAAAAAGAGTTTGTTAGCTACTTACAATTTTTTCATAATTTCATGAATGAAATTTCTGTATTGTGTATTGAAATTTCTGCATTTTGATTCTTACTTACAATTTTTTCATAATTTCTCGAATGAAGTGTCTGTATTGTGTATTCAAGAGTTGAATTTAAGAAGGAGGTTTGCACTTACTTACAATTTGTTCATAATGTCAAGAATGAAATGACTGTATTGTGTATCCAAGAGGTGAATTCAAGAAAGAGTTTCTTACTTACTTACAATTATTTCATAATTTTTTGAATGAAATTTCTGCATTTTGATTCTTAATTACAATTTTTTAATAATTTCATGAATGAAATTTCTGTATTGCGTACCCAAGAGATGAATTCAAGAAAGAGTTTGTTACTTACTTACAATTTTTTCATAATTTTTTGAATGAAATGTCTGTATTGTGTATAAAAGAGATGAATTCAAGAAACTGTTTGGTACTTACTTACAATTTCTTTATCATTTCTTGAATGCAATTTATTTATTTTGTATTCAAGAGATGAATTCAAAAAAAAGTTTTGTAGCTACTTACAATTGTTTCATAATTTCTTGAATAAAATGTCTGCATTTTATATTTAAGAAGGGAATCCAAGAAAGAGTTTTTTACCTACTTACAATTTTGCCATAATTTCTTGAATGAAATTTCTGCATTGTGGTACTTACTTACAATTTTTTCAAACAATTGTAAGTAGGTACAACTAAAATTGTAATTAGGTTCACTTAGCGTGGCGCGCCACTCTAAGTGAACCTAAATTAACCCAACTTTTTGCATGTCTCTCTCACTATAACTGTGTGTCTGAGTGGGTGTGCTACCATCTATAACCACTCTAAACTAAATTAAACAGACAATTTTTCATAATTTCTTTAATGAAATTTCTGTATTGTGTATCCAAGAGGCAAATTCAAGAAAGAGTTTGTTACTTACTAACTTACAATTTTTTTCATAGTTTCATGAATGAAATTTCTGTATTGTGTATTCAAGAGGTGAATTCGAAGAGAGTTTGTTACTTACTTCCAATGTTTTCATAATTTCTTGAATGAGATGTCTGTATTGTGTACCCAAGAGGCGAATTCAAGAAAGAGTTTGTTAGCTACTTACAATTTTTCATAATTTCTTGAACGAAATGTCTGTATTGTGTATCCAGGAAGTGAATTCAAGAAAGAGTTTGTTACTTACTTACATTTTTTTTTTAAATTTCTTAAATGAAATTTCGGCATTTTGGTTCTTATTTACAATTTTTTCGTAGTTACATGAATGAAATTTCTGTATTGTGTATTCAAGAGGAGAATTCAAGAAAGAGTTTGGTACTTACTAACAATTTTTTCATAATTTCTTGAATTCAGGAAAGAGTTTGTTACTTACTTAGAATTTTTTTATAATTTCTAGAATGAAATTTCTGCATTTTGGTTCTTAATTACAATTTTTTCATAATTTCATGAATGAAATTTCTGTATTGTGTATCGAAATTTCTGCATTTTGATTCTTACTTACAATTTTTTCATAATTTCTCGAATGAAATGTCTGTATTGTGTATTCAAAAGATGAATTCAAGAAGGAGTTTGGTTCTTACTTACAATTTTTTCATAATTTTTTCATTAAGTGAACCTAAATTAACCCAACTTTTTGCTTGTATCTCTCACTATAACTGTGTGTCTGAGTGGGTGTGCTACCATCTATAACTACTCTAAACTAAATTCAACAGACAATTTTTCATAATTTTTTGAATGAAATTTATGTATTGTGTATCCAAGAGGCAAATTCAAGAAAGAGTTTGTTACTTACTAACTTACAATTTTTTTCAGTTTCATGAATGAAATTTCTGTATTGTGTATTTAAGAGGTGAATTCGAAAAGAGTTTGTTACTTACTTCCAATGTTTTCATAATTTCTTGAATGAAATGTCTGTATTGTGTACCCAAGAGGCGAATTCCAGAAAGAGTTAGCTACTTACAATTTTTCATAATTTCTTGAATGAAATGTCTGTATTGTGTATCCAGGAAGTGAATTCAAGAACGAGTTAGTTACTTACTTACAATTTTTTTTATAATTTCTTAAATGAAATTTCTGCATTTTGGTTCTTATTTACAATTTTTTCGTAGTTTCATGAATGAAATTTCTGTATTGCGTATTCAAGAGGAGAATTCAAGAAAGAGTTTTTTTTTTATTTTCTTTTTTTTTAGATAAATTAAACCCACCTCCTCTCCTCTCTGTGGTACTAACTTCATTATTTCCGAAACTGACAACAACATTTATGTACCACCTACACTAAAAAAAAAATTAAAAAAAAAAACACCTACAAATTTTTTAACTTTACATTATCATAACAATTAAACTATAAATTTGAGCAGTTAATACATTACAGATTTCATTTGGGGGCATTCTACAACCAATTAACCAACATTAATACAACATCTGCATTGCCGCTTTGCAGGGTGCCCTTCCGGTATAGGGAACCCCTTCCACGGTGGCACCAACCATCAAACTCCAAGAAAATACTTTAATTTGCCTCCAAAAAGAAAGAGTTTGGTACTTACTAACAATTTTTTCATAATTTCTTGAATTCAAGAAAGAGTTTGTTACTTACTTAAAATTTTTATAATTTCTTGAATGAAATTTCAGCATTTTGGTTCTTAATTACAATTTTTTCATAATTTCATGAATGAAATTTCTGTATTGTGTATTGAAATTTCTGCATTTTGATTCTTACTTACAATTTTTTCATAATTTCTCGAATGAAATGTCTGTATTGTGTATTCAAGAGATGAATTCAAGAAGGAGGTTTGCACTTACTTACAATTTTCATAATTTCAAGAATGAAATTTCTGTATTGTGTATTCAATAGGTGAATTCAAGAAAGAGTTGTTACCTACTTACAATTTTTTCGTAATTTCATGAATGATATGTCTGTATTGTGTATCCAAGAGGTGAATTCAAGAAAGAGTTTGTTATTACTTACAATTTTTTCATAATTTCTTAAATGAAGTTTCTGCATTTTGGTTCTTAATTACAGTTTTTTCATAATTTCATGAATGAAATTTCTGTATTGTGTATTCAAGAGGTGAATTCAAGAAAGAGTTTGGTACTTAAAATTTTTTTCATATTGACATATCCGACAACGGATGATGATAAAGAATTTATTTATTCTAATACATAGATTTTGTCACTGTTATCAGACGTATCCGACAAACGATATCGATAATGAATGTTAATAACGAATTTGTTCACTCTGATACTTATATATGTCTCAATTTTATACGGCATACCTAACCAAAGACGATGATAATGAATTTATTCACTCTGATAATTAGATTTTGTGAATGATATCTGATGTATCCGACAAATGAAGTCGATACAGAATTTATTCACTATGATATTTAGATTTGGTCAAAGTCATCAATTTTTCATAATTTCTTGAATGATATGTCTATAATATGTATCCAAGAGGTGAATTCAAGAAAGAGTTTGTTACTTAATATTTTTCCATTATGACATATCCGACAACGGATGATGATAAATAATTTATTCATTCTAATACACAGATTTTGCCAATGTTATCGGACGTATCTGACAAACGATATGGATAATGAATGTTAATAAAGAATTTATTGACTCTGATACTTAGATTTTCTCAATGTTGTGTCTATGAGCAAGCATTGGAGTACGATTTGTAGAGCCGCATGCATGTTTCATGTCATTTAAAGATACGTAAAAAAGTTGAATAATTTCAGTTCAAAAAATTCAGTAAAAAAAGTGCTACTACAAACATTATTTTTCTAATTGTAAAGGTCATGACTAACATATCTATACCATTCTCATTTTGAGTTTGGAAAATATTAAATGTAAAGTTTTAATGTTTTAAGTATGTTTCATCTCATTCTAAGACATGTAAAAAAAAGTTGAAAAAAATAACATCTTTAAAAAAAAAATAAAAAAACTTAAAAAAAATTATAAAAACACGGGGGGGAGGGCCCCAAAAATTTGGGTTGACAGAGCCCCTTGGAGGTTGGGGATAAGAGGACCTTTAGAGGTTGAGGTCTTTGGTGCTTAGGGTTACTGATGATTGCGATCCTTGATGTTTCAAACCAATAATCACCTCACTACTTGATTTCTAAGGATTTCTAAGAATTGTTCCGAATTTCTTTATTAAAATTCCTTTCTTGGCATTTACATCTCTATTAGTATTAAATTTTTAGTATACTATAATGGTAGAATATATTATATATTGACAACGCTTTTCAAACGTCTCTCGTGTATTATACAGAACACAGTCGAGAACCACCAAAATAAAAAAATTATAATATGTATCTCTTAATAGAGTTAGCATTCCCTGAGATGCCTTACCTTTTTCGTTTCTACTTTCAAATCCCCTAAAATTTCAATTAATCTCTGACGTTTCCTATGTTCTGGCAACTGTGCACCGATACATTAAAAATTCTCAGGAAACAATTACCGCGTTAAATATATTCAATCTCTCTCAATCTCATTGTATCTCGTTTGAATTTCTAAAAATTATCTAAGATTTCCAAGTTACATTATAAAGGCCTCGAAATAATAATTCCAGAATTTATCTCTCTTACCCTAAAGTAGAGAAGCCTAATAGTTTCTTAATTCCCCTCATGATACATTAGAATTCCCCGTCAGATTTTCATCTTGCGATTATGCAAATCTAGGCTATAATTTCCTAGAAATATGTATTCCCGTCTGTATTCATTAGGCTTAGAAACATCTACGATTGGTCTAGAAAGAGGCGTGGTTTTGTACTCGTCGGATTCTAGGCCTCTGATTGGCTGTAATCTTGTAAGTTTAGGAGAAATACCTTCTACTCTTAATACTATTCCATAAATGAAGGCGCCGTCTCTCTTGAACCTTCTACTCTTTAAGCTGAAGTTGTATAGTGGTTTAAAAATACTTCCTTTTCCTCATCAACGGTTCTTGTGTTTGAGCAGTTATTTTATAAGAATTGGGATAAAAAGCAAGCTTTTTGTCAAAATTGGACAAAAAAGGCAAATATTTACGCTACCAATGTTGGACACTACCAAACACTTTTGATACATATACTTTAACAGTCAGCAGCAGGAAACTTATGGACACGATTTTCCCCGTCATGTTTAGGATAGGGTTTGATAAACGACCAAAAATTGAATGAGACAAACGTTTTCTTTTCAGTGAAAGTAAGGAGCGACATTAAAGCTCAAGACATACCGAAAGTTTGTATATGAAGGGGAATAGCCCCTCCTGAACACCCTGGCTCTTGACTCTAAAGTCTTATGGTGGTTAAAAAATTCTCCTTATTCTAATCCAACGGCCTTTGTGTTTGATCAGTTGTTTTTAAAGAATTGGTAAAACAAGTCAAGCTTAAGCGTAAAAAGCAGAGGGTTTAGGAGGAGATATCCCCCTTAGTTTTATAGCCTTAGCTGTTATGAATAAATTGTAACACACAGTTTTCTTTATTTGGACAGCAATTTTCTGTTTAATCCTATCTTTTAGTGGTTGGGAATTATTAACACTACTACTATTTTACGTTTTCACCGTTCACGTCTAGCTTCCGACTCTGGGCTGAAGATTAAGATTGGTTCCCCAAAAATCGTTGGTATTAGAAACGAATATAGCCGTAAAGCTCTGTGCAAATTATTTTTTATGCTTTTCCAAGTTTTTTCCACTTTTGAACAATATATATATTTGTTCTATCCATGAGATTTATTCGCGTTTCTGGTAATTTTTGCTATCTCTTCCGCCTTGGTAACGTAACAGGAAGATATTATATAAACTGGAACAAATTATGTTTATGGAAAACTTGCTGTAGCTAGCAAAAGGCTGTCAGATATTAACGTAGGTCAATTGCCACCTTTTCATGATCTGAATCCGTTTGTTTTTCGAACCTTAATCTCTCTCTCTCTCTCTCTCTCTCTCTCTCTCTCTCTCTCTCTCTCTCTCTCTCTCTCTCTGTCTCTCTCTCTCTCTCTCTCTCTCTCTCTCTCTCTCTCTCTCTCTCTCTCTCTCTCTCTCTCTCTCTCTCTCTCTCTCTCTTTCTCTCTTATACTCTACTGTTTAGAATATTGTACTAGCGGCTTAGAGATAAATTATTATTATTGTTAACAAAATATTGACGAAGCCACTATTCTCAGAAACTGGAGCAGTCCTCCGAAATTCGACCATTATTCTCATAAAAATATTATTTTCTCTGTTTCTCTATATATCTCTATATCTATGTATCTCTATCTCTATCTCTGTATATATATCTATCTCTATCTCTCTATCTCTATCTCTTTCTCTCTCTCTCTCTCTCTCTCTCTATCTCTCTCTCTCTCTCTCTCTCTCTCTCTCTCTCTCTCTCTCTCTCTCTCTCTCTCTCTCTCTCTTATACTCTACTGTTTAGAATATTGTACTAGCGGCTTAGAGATAAATTATTGTTATTGTTAACAAAATATTGACGAAGCCACTATTCTCAGAAACTGGAGCAGTTCTCCGAAATTCGACCATTATTCTCATTTATTCTCAAAAATATTATTTTTTTCATTGGGGGGGGGGGGGGAGTATGCGTGTGACTAAACACAAATTATTTACTTTTCTGTTACCTTTTAATGCTTTCCAGTGTTACCATGGTTTCAGACAGAGTGAAAGTGATTTTTTTCAATACATCTTGAGTAAAAGATTAGAGACGGTCCAGTGCATGCTCCTGATGATATATATATATATATATATATATATATATATATATATATATATATATATATATATATATATATATATATATATATATATATATATATATATATATATATATATATATATATATATATATATATATATATATATATATATATATATATAACTATGTATATATATATATATAACTATCTCGTTGCCACAGTATGGATAAAACTTGTATTCCCCCATCATAGGAGAACAGTATCATAGCCATAGTACCGTGACAACTGGTGGGTTAAAAAAATCATTGACCTAATGATGATTTTGATGGTGAATTTATGTAATGAGTAATCCGGGCTAACCAAGGTTTCAGGTTCCGTTACAATCTATTAAAGAACAGCTCTAACCCATAGTAACCACAAATTTAAAAACATATTTGAAACAAATTTAGTGCTGCCAGGAGCTTTGAATTACCAAGATATAAGTCGGAAAATTTCTTACTTTGCTTTTTAGATACATATTTTAATGTTTTCTAGCTAATTTCTTTTCTCTTTTCTTTTTTTTTGGGAGGGGGGTGCCATCAGAAAAATATAGAAGAAAATCTGGATGGGGTTGGGAGTTAGACATTATTTTCTTTACTGGGAGTATTTTGGACAAAGCCAATATATATGGGTGCTGCATAGTACTAAATCCCTTCTTATTGAAAAAAGGAAAAAATTGCGAGCATAAGAGATAATTGATGCGGTTACTGGCCAAATTTCTTGAAAGAAAGGGGCTATGAGTGTCACTAGAAAATTTCCAAGTATGGGTAGGGAGGGGGTGTGTGTTTTCTATCAGAAGTTTTGTTTTGAACGAAATTTAATGGGATTATTTCTTATTTTCTTATAAACTGTCTTTATATGTGAGAATAATTGTGTATGTATATATGTATGTTCTCGAAAACGGTTCCATATTTTTTCGGGAAAATTGGTATCTTGGGATATTCTCGCATAAAGAAACAATCTAGATAGGTCACAAGTCTGAGAAAAACCGTTAAGAGCCTTAATTTTGGTTATGCAATTGACGTCATGTACTATGTTAGAGTAGTAGAGGGCATGTATTGATTACAAACGGGAGTGACGTCAGACCACCTTCTAAGAAATTCTAGCTTAGATTTACATAAGTAAGTGTATTGATTATAGAGGGGAGTGACGTCAGGCCTATGTTTTCTAAGAATTCATGTAAGAACCTAGATCTAAAAAATCGACTATGCTTGGAATATGTTACGATAAATCGCAGATTAAGGTTTCCTTTAGGGTGAGCAAGTTATTATTTCTTCTAGAGTTTATTACATTTAATAAGGTTTCCTGATAATTGTAATTGTATCAGTGCATGGTTGCCGATACACAAAGGAACCTTCAGAAACTACTTGACATTTTAGGGGATTATTTGGAGAGAAAAAAATTAGAACTTAATATGGTTAAAACCGTAGTGTTAGTATTCCCTAAATGTCGTAGACTTGAGAAGGATGATTGGTTGTTGAATGGGCTATTAGGTATCCATGGAAAAGTAAAATTGCATTTTAGGTTACTGTTAAAGCACCAGAACAGTTAAAATAAAATATGCTGTTTCAATAGATTAACGGGTTTTTTAAATTGAATGTGCTAATAGGTTGTGGAATAAGCTTTTTAGGTATCCTTGCAAAAGTACCATCGCCTTATTGGTTACTGTTAAAGCACCAAGAACAGTGAAAATAAAATCTGTTGTTCGAATGGGTTAATGGGCTGTTTAATTAAATGTTCTCTCTCTGTCGTAACTCTGCTCTGAATGATCTTAATTGGTGATTGAATAATAGGGATGAAAAACAGCTCGATAATATTCTTAATTTTATTTGGATTGTATGAAAGTGATAAAAAGGGTTAAACCGCGTACCAGTTAAGGCAAGTCTGAGGGGGTGGCAACTCTTACAAAACTTAATTTGAATTTGGAATAACATCATTGGTATCAATCTATGGAAACAGTTAGCGATGACAAGAAGATTTTGTGACTTAACTTGGCTTTAATTCTTGGCTGTGTTCTGTATAATACACAAATACCAATTTACCTAGCTTATGAATTTACTTAGCTTTCACTTCTCGGACGTGGTTGCCATAATACACAAGTACATATTGAAGGATGGGGGTAATGTATAATATTCTTTAGCAATGGAGTATACTAAAAAAGTTGAAACTAATAAAGTTCTAGATGCCAAGAAAAGAATTTTAATATAGAAATTCAGGACAATCCATAAAAATCCTCAGACATCAACTAGTGAGACGGTTATGGATTTGAACTATCAAGGACCACAACCATCAATAACTCTAACCACCAAGTACCTCAACCTCCAAGGGCTCCCTCTCCTCAACCTCCAAGTAGCCCCCTCCCTCCAACTTTTTATCAAAATTACATGAAATATGCTTGCGGCTTGCCAATATAAAATATGGTTTAGCATTGGAGTAGGCTAAAAAGTTGAAACTAATACTCGTAGGCACCAAGATGAACTTGTGACTTGACCTAGCTTTAATTCTCGGCTGTGTTCTGTATAAATCACAAGTACCATTTGAGCAGTGTTGCCAACATAAAATATGCTTTGGCATTGGAGTATGCTAAAAAGTTGAAACCAAAAGAACTATGGGCGCAAAGAAAAGATCAAGTTGACTCGCCACAGTTTTTACTTCTTGGTTGTAATTACTAAATTGGACAAGTACATAATATTGGATGTGAGCGGTATATAATATTCTTTAGAAATGAAATATACTAAAAAGTTGAAACAGATAAAGTGCTAGATGCCAAGAAAAGAATTTTATTAATGAAATTCAAAGCAATCCTTAGAAATCAACTGGTGAGATGATTATGGATTTGAACCATCAAGGACCACAACCACTAAGGACCTCAACCTCCAAGGGCCCCCTCTCCCCAGCCTACAAGGAACCCCCTCCCTCCAACTTTTTGGGGCCCCATTCCCCTTTTTTTAAGTTTTTTTTTAATTTTTTTTTAACATGGTATTTTTTTCAATTTTTTTACGGTTCTTAAAATGAAAGGAAATAAACTTGCAACTTAAATTATTCAAATTTAACGTTCTCGGATTTCAAAATGAGAATGATATAGATATGTTAGTCGTGACTTTTACTATTAGAAAAATAATGTTGGTAGTAGCACTTTTTTTTGGACTGAATTTTTTTTGGACTTAAAACATTATTCAACTGTTTTTAAGTATCTAAAAATGACATGAAATATGCTTGCGGCTGTACCAATCTTACTCTATGCTTGCTCAAACACACGGTGAGAGACTGCAAAAAGTTAGGTTTATTTGTGCTCTCTCACTATACGCGTGTGTCTGAGCGAGTTTGCTGCCATCTATAACTATAGGCGTAAAGATGGCGGCAGTTCAGGTAGTGAAAAGGTCTCACCTCTCCCTATGTCTCCTTGTGTTTGAGAAGTTCATTTTGGAATTTTTTTCGTTATTATGGACTAGACCTGGTTCTTTATAATATCTTTATCATAAAAAAAAGTTAGGTTTATTTAAGCTCACAGTTGAACATTTCTTCACTTCTTTGAGAAAACTCAGAATTAAAGTGGGACTTTATCTTCATGGAGAATATTCAGAACTGAACTGTAACTTCTATTCTATCTTCCACGGAAAAAAAACTTAAAATCAGAACTTGAAATTTTTTTCATGTCTTTGAGAAAATTTAGAACTGAAGTGGAACATTTTTTTATTTTCGCTGAAAAAATTAGAATTGATCTGTAACTTTTTTCTTTTCTTTGAGAAAATTCAGAAAAGAACTTTTTCATAATTTCTTGAATGAAATTTTTGTATTGTGTATCTAAGAGGTGAATTCAAGAAAGAGTTTGTTACTTACTTACAATTTTTTCATAGTTTCTTGAAAGAAATTTCTGTATTGTACATCCAACACGTGAATTCAAGAAATATTTTTCTACCTGCTTGAAAATTGCTTATAATTTATTGGATGGAATTTTTGAATGGTGTATTCAAGAAGTGAATTCTACAAAGGGTTTTTTACGCACTTACAGTTTTTTTAATTTGTTGAATAAAATTTCTGTATTGTATATCCAAGAGAATTCAAGAGAGAGTTTGTTACTTACAATTTTCTCATAATTTCTTGAATGAAATTTCTGTATCGTGTATCCAAGAGGTGAATTCAAGAAAGAGTTTATTACTTACTTACGATTTTTTCATAATTTCTTGAATGAAATGTCTGTATTGTGTATCCAAGAGGTGAACTCAAATAAGAGTTTGTTACTTACATAAAATTTTTTCTTAATTTCTTGAATGAAATTTCAATATTGTTTATCCAAGAGGTGAATTCAATAAAAGTTTGTTTCTTACTTACAATTTTATCATAATATCTTGAATGAAATTTATGTATTGTGTATCCAAGAGGTGAATTCAAGAAAGAGTTTGTAACTTACTTACATTTTTTTATAATTTCTTGAATGGAGTTTCTGTATTGTGTATCTAAGAGGTGAATTCAAGAAAGAGTAGGTTACTTACTTACAATTTTTTCATATTTTCTTGAATGAAATGTCTGTATTGTGTATTCAAGAGGTGAATTCAAGCAAGAGTTTGTTACTTAATTACATTTTTTTCATAATTTCTTGAATGAGATTTCTGTATTGTGTATCCAAGAGGCGAATTCAAGAAAGAGTTCGTTACTTACTTACAATTTTTTCATACTTTCTTGAATGAAATATCTGTATTGTGTATCCAAGAGGTAAATTCAAGAAAGAGTTTTCGACTTACTTACAATTCTTTCTTAATTTCTTGAATGAAATTTCTGTATTGTGTATCCAAGAGGTGTATTCAAGAAATAGTTTTTTACTTACTTACATTTTTTTCATAATCTTTCGAATGAAATGTCTGTATTGTGTATCCAAGAGGCAAATTCAGGAACGAGTTTGTTACTTACTAACCATTTTTTCATAATTTATCGAATGAAATTTCTGTATTGTGCATCCAAGAGGTAAATTCAAGAAAGAGTTTTCGACTTACTTACAATTTTTTAATAATTTCTTGAATGAAATTTCTGTATTGTGTATCGAAGAGGTGAACTCAAATAAGAGTTTGCTATTTACTTACAATTTTTTCATAAATTCTTGAATAAAATTTCTGTATTATGTATCCAAGAGGTAAATTGAAGAAAGAATTTGTTACTTACTTACAATTTTTCAATAATTTCTTGAATTAAATTCTGTTTTGTGCATCCAAGCGATGAATTCAAGAAAGAGATGGCTACTTCCTTACCACTTTTTCATAATCTCATGAATGAAATTTCTTTATTGCGCTTACAACAGGTAAATTCAAGAAAGTTTGTTCCTTAATTACACTTTTTTCATAATTTCTTGAATGAAATTCCTGTATTGTGTATACAAGAGGTGAATTCAAGAATGAGTTTAGCATTTACTCACAATTTTTTCATAATTTCTTGAATGAAATTTCTGTACTATATATCCAAGAGGTGAATTCAAGAAAGAGTTTGTTACTTACTTACAACTTTGTCATAATTTCTTGAATGAAATTTCTGTACTATGTATACAAGAGATGAATTCAAGGAAGAGTTTGTTCCTTACTAACAATTTTTCATAATTTCTTGATTGAAATTTCTGTATCGTGTATCCAAGAGAAGAATTCAAGAAAGAGTTGGTTACTTGCTTACATTTTTTCATAATTTCTCGAATGAAATGTCTGTACTGTGTATCCAAGAGGCGAATTCAACAAGGAGTTTGTTACTTACTTACAACTTTTTCATAATTTCTTGAATGAAATTTCTGTATTGTGTATCCAAGAGGTGAATTCAAGGAAGAGTTTGTTACTTACTTAAAATTTTTTCATAATTTCTTGAATGAAATGTCTGTATTGTGTGTCCAAGAGGTGAATTCAAG
This sequence comes from Artemia sp. Qi Xiang Cuo, assembly GCF_049724085.1. Classification (NCBI taxonomy): domain Eukaryota; kingdom Metazoa; phylum Arthropoda; class Branchiopoda; order Anostraca; family Artemiidae; genus Artemia; species Artemia sp. Qi Xiang Cuo. Next base: position 20,683,206 of record NC_142801.1, read on the forward strand.
AAAGAGTTTGTTACTTACTTACAATTTTTTCTTAATTTCTTGAATGAAATTTCTGTATTGTGTATCCCAGAGGTGAATTCAAAAGAGAGTTTGTTACTTACAATTTTTTCATAATTTCTTGATTGAAATTTCGGTATCGTGTATCCAAGAGGTGAATTCAAGAAAGAGTTTATTACTTACTTACGATTTTTTCATAATTTCTTGAATGAAATGTCTGTATTGTGTATCCAAGAGGTGAACTCAAATAAGAGTTTGTTACTTACATAAAATTTTTCTTAATTTCTTGAATGAAATTTCAATATTGTTTATCCAAGAGGTGAATTCAATAAAAGTTTGTTTCTTACTTACAATTTTATCATAATATCTTGAATGAAATTTATGTATTGTGTATCCAAGAGGTGAATTCAAGAAAGAGTTTGTAACTTACTTACATTTTTTTATAATTTCTTGAATGGAGTTTCTGTATTGTGTATCCAAGAGGCGAATTCACGAGAGTAGGTTACTTAATTACTATTTTTTCATAATTTCTTGAATGAAATTTCTGTATTGTGTATCCAAGAGGTGAATTCAAGAAAGAATTTGTTACTTAATTACATTTTATTATAATTTCTTGAATGAAATGTCTGTATTGTGAATCCAAGAGGTGAATTGAAGAAAGAGTTTGTTACTTACTAACAATTTTTTCATACTTTCTTGAATGAAATATCTGTATTGTGTATCCAAGAGGTAAATTCAAGAAAGAGTTTTCGACTTACTTACAATTCTTTCTTAATTTCTTGAATGAAATTTCTGTATTGTGTATCCAAGAGGTGTATTCAAGAAAGAGTTTGTTACTTATTTACATTTTTTTCATAATTTCCTGAATGAAATTTCTGTATTGTGTATCCAAGAGGCGAATTCAAGAAAGAGTTTGTTACTTACTAACAATTTTTTCATAATTTCTTGAATGAAATTTCTGTATTGTGTATCCAAGAGGTAAATTCAAGAAAGAGTTTTCGACTTACTTACAATTTTTTAATAATTTCTTGAATGAAATTTCTGTATTGTGTATCGAAGAGGTGAACTCAAATAAGAGTTTGCTATTTACTTACAATTTTTTCTTAATTTCTTGAATAAAATGTCTGTATTGTGTATCCCACAGGTGAATTCAACAAAGAGTTTGTTCGTTAATGACGATTTCTTATAATTTCATTAATTAGATTTTTAATTTGTGTACCCAAAGGGCGAATTCAAGAAAGAGTTTTTTTTCTTCTTACAATTTTGTCATAGCTTATCGGCTGAAATGTCTGTATTGCATGCACAAAGAGAGTAATTCAAAAAAGGTTGTTCCTTAATTACACTTTTTTCATAATTTCTTGAATGAAATTCCTGTATTGTGTATACAAGAGGTGAATTCAAGAATGAGTTTAGCATTTACTCACAATTTTTTCATAATTTCTTGAATGAAATTTCTGTATTATATATCCAAGAGGTGAATTCAAGAAAGAGTTTGTTACTTACTTACAACTTTGTCATAATTTCTTGAATGAAATTTCTGTACTATGTATACAAGAGATGAATTCAAGGAAGAGTTTGTTCCTTACTAACAATTTTTCATAATTTCTTGATTGAAATTTCTGTATCGTGTATCCAAGAGAAGAATTCAAGAAAGAGTTGGTTACTTGCTTACATTTTTTCATAATTTCTCGAATGAAATGTCTGTACTGTGTATCCAAGAGGCGAATTCAACAAGGAGTTTGTTACTTACTTACAACTTTTTCATAATTTCTTGAATGAAATTTCTGTAATATGTATACAAGAGATGAATTCAAGAAAGAGTTTGTTACTTACTTAAAATTTTTTCATAATTTCTTGAATGAAATGTCTGTATTGTGTGTCCAAGAGGTGAATTCAAGAAAGAGTTTGTTACTTGCTTACATTTTATCATAATTTCTCGAATAAAATGTCTGTATTGTGCATCCAAGAGGTGAATTCAAGAAAGAGTTTTTTACATGCTTACAATTTTTTCTAATTCTTGAATGAAATTTCTGTATTGTGTGTCCAAGAGGCGAATTCAAGGAGTTTGTTACTTACTTACAATTTTTTTTTATAATTTCCTGAATGAAATTTCTGTATTGTGTATTCAAGAGGCGAATTCAAGAAAGAGTTTGTTACTTACTTACAATTTTTTCATAATTTCTTGAATGAAATTTCTGTATTGTGTATACGAGAGTGAATTCAAGAAAGAGTTTGTTACCTACAATTGTCATAATTTCCTGAATGAAATTTCTGTATTGTGTATCCAAGAGATGAATTCAAGAAAGAGTTTGTTACTTGCTTACAATGTTTTCATAACTTCTTGAGTGTCATGTCCGTATTGTGTATCCAAGAGGCAAATTCAAGAAAGAGTTTGTTACTTACTTACAATTTTTTCATAGTGTCTTGAATGAAATTTCTGTATTCTGTTTCCAAGAGGCGAATTTAAGAAAGATTTTGTTACTTACTTACAATTTTTTCATAATTTCTTGAATAAAATTTCTGTATTGTGTATTCAAGAGGTAAATTCAAGAAAGGGTTTGTTACTTACTAAAAATTTTCATAATTTCTTGCATGAAATTTCATTATTGTGTATCCAAAAGGTGAATTCAAGAAAGAATTTGTTACTTCCTTACAATTTTTTCATAATTTCTTGAATGAAATGTCTGTATTGTGTATCCAAGAGTCGAATTCAAGAAATAGTTTGTTACTTACTTACAATTTTTTTCATATTTCTTGAATGAAATTTCTGTATTGTGTATCCAAGAGGTGAATTCAAGAAAGAGTTTGTTACTTACTTATAATTTTTTCATAGTTTCTTGAGAAATTTCTGGATTGTGTATCCAAGAGGCGAATTCAAAAAAGAATTTGTTACTTACTTACATTTTTTTCAAAGATAATTTCTTAAACCACATTGGCCTGACATCACATAAAGAAAGAAAAACGAGCAAAAATGGGGTTTTTATAGGCCAAATGAAGATACTGAAAAAACAAAGCGAATATTTCGAGAGGACAAACGCCTCTCTTCTTCAGCGCGAAACGAAACGATGTATCAATAAAAGCCAAAAATTAAAAGAATTAAAACCAACTACCTAACAACCATAAAAGCGAGTTATTCGCCAATATCCGCAATTTGCACAAAATCCAAAAAATATGAACTGCCATGCTAGTATCCGTCGATGGCAGTTCATATTTTTTGGATTTTGTGCAAATCGCGGATATTGGCGAATAACTCGCTTTTATGGTTGTTAGGTAGTTGGTTTTAATTCTTTTAATTTTTGGCTTTTATTGATACATCGTTTCGTTTCGCGCTGAAGAAGAGAGGCGTTTGTCCTCTCGAAATATTCGCTTCGTTTTTTCAGTATCTTCATTTGGCCTATAAAAACCCCATTTTTGCTCGTTTTTCTTTCTTTATGTACATTTTTTTTCATAATTTCTTGAATGAAATTTCTGTATTTTGTATCCAAGAGGTGAATTCAAGAAAGAGGTTGTTACTTACTTACAAATTTTTCATAATTTCTTGAATGAAATTCCTGTATTGTGTATCCAAGAAAGAGTTTGTTACTAACTTACAATTTTTTCATAATTTCTTTAATGAAATTTCTGTATTGTGCATCCAAGAGACGAATTCAAGAAAGAGTTTGTTACTTACGATTTTTTCATAATTTCTTGATTGAAATTTCTGTATTGTGTATCCAAAAGCTGAATTCAAGAAAGAGTTTGTTACGTACTTACAATTTTTTCATAATCTCTTGAACAAAATTTCTGTGTTGTGTATCCAAAAGGTAAATTTAAGTAAGAGTTTGTTACTTACTTACAATTTTTTTCATAGTCCCTTGAATGAAACTTCTGTATTGTGTATCCAAGAGGTGAATTCAAGAAAGAGTTTGTTACTTACAACGTTTTCATAATTTCTTGAATGAAATGTCTGTATTGTGTATCCAAGAGGCGAATTCAAGAAAGAGTTTGATATGACTTTATTGAAAATCAAATATTATTAATAAAATCAGATGTATTTTGTTGTTCCTGTTTCTGAAAACTGAAAACTCTCTCTCTGCCTGTGTGTCTGGACAGGTGTTTGCTTGTCTGTGGAGATTGTTTAGAATTAATCAGCTCATCTCTCTCAGACTTTAGTAAAAGTTCTTTTAGCCTATTTCATTTTCTAATACATCCCCTATTAGCCTGCTAGTAGTAGTATCTATATTTCTGAAAATTCCTTTTCTTACATCTCCAGCTTTTTAATAGATATTCTAAACGTTTGACGTTCTAGCATACCCTAAAAATAAAAATCGCGTAACAAAGTAATATATAATATATTTTTAATGAAATAATGACATGTAGAATATTAATATAAAAATATGTTTCATACATTATTATACATTATAAACATCATTGAACAACTTTGGATATTTTGAATCTTTTCCATAAATAATTCAACATGTTTTCTCTCGATACTATAGTTACTCTATTCTCTTAGTTCGTAACCAGTAGAATAATCATTATTCCATGTTGAGTCATACACAATTTTTAATTGGGGGTCATTCACATGTTAAATATGCATTTCATCTTTGGTATTATTAGGTTCATTGACTATATTGTCAATAGTAGTAATAATGTTCATTTGCGCTTGATTTTCCATCAACTCACCCTTATATTCATTAGTGATATTGTCTACAAATACCCCTTTTATTTTGCTAGTGATTTTGCTGTCTATTATCACATTATTTTTACACAGATAACAGTTCTGGCACGTAGGCAAGACATGATTTGTGACATTAGTGCAGGAGTATACCTGTCTTCTTCTTCTTGTCTTCTTTAAATGTTAATACAGGAAAGATGACGATAGGATGTATCAACAGGTAATGTGTTACCAGCAACAGTAGCAAGGAGCTATCCCCTATCATCAACGATTTTTTTCATGTTTTCATTCTCTTTGAGCACTAACTTCTCTGGTAATGACACTCTCGCATATCCACCATTTACACGATTGAAATTCTTGGGTACTCCAAAGGAATTTAACTCAACACTGTCATGACAACGTACGCATACATTTCCAATAAGATCTCCACTAATACTTGTTTCATAGTTCATATATATCGCTTTGTCAGCATTCAAAGCAACGATGACTTTATCATGTGTACAGACTTTCCTCGAATAATTCATTTTCACTTTTTTTTAATATGATGCAGGTATTTATCACTCCAATGTGTGGAAAATTACTGATTTAATACATGCAATAAACTAGGTAGTGTCGATAACCTGCCATAGAGTACCACTGGGAAAGACGTGTCGTGTCTATGAGCAAGCAAGGAGTACGATTGGTACAGCCGCAAACATATTTCATTTCATTTTAAGATACGTAAAAAAAAAATAAAAAGTTGAATAATTTTCTGTCCAAAAATATCAGTCCAAAAATAAAGTGCTACTACAAACAATATTTTTCTAATAGTAAAAGTCACGACTAACATTTCTATATCATTCTCATTTTGAATTTGGAAAATATTAAATGTAATTTTTTTATGTTTTAAGTATGTTTCATGTCATTCTAAGACATTTAAAAAAAAAGTTTAAAAAATTACCATGTTAAAAAAAAGTTCGAAAAAATAAACTAAAAAAAAAGTAGAAAAATTGGGGGATGAGGCCCCAAAAAGTTGGAAGGAGGGGGCCTCTTGTAGGTTGGGCAGAGGGGGCCCTTGGAGGTTGAGGTCCTTGGTGAGTAGGTTCATTGGTGGTTGCGATCCTTGATGGTTCAAATCCATAATAATACCACTAGTTGATTTCTAAGGATTTCTAAGGATTGTTCTGAATTTCTTTATTAAAATTCTTTTCTTAGCATCTACAACCTTATTAGTTTCAACTTTTTAGCATACTCCAATGCTAAAGAATATTTCATGTCGCCCATATTCCACATTATGTACTTGTCTATTATAGCTACCACAGCCAAGACGTGAAAGCTAAGTCAAGTCACGTGATCTTTTCTCGGCACCTACGGCTCTATTAGTTTCAAGTTTTTAGCATACTCCAATGCTAAATCATATTTTATAATGACAACACTGCTCAAATGGTGCTTGTGCATTATACAGAACACAGCCGAGAATTAAACTAGGTCAAGTCACAAGGTCATCTTGGCGCCTACGACTCTATTAGTTTCAACTTTTTAGCCAACTTTTAGTTTCAACTTTTTATTCCAATGCTAAAGCATATTTTATATTAGCAAGCCGCAAGCATATTTCATGTCATTTTGAGAAAAAGTTGGATGGAGGGGGCTACTTGGAGTTTGGGGATAGGGAGCTCCTGGAGGCTGAGATCCTTGGTGGTTAGAGTCATTGATGGTTGTGGTCTTTGATGGTCTTTGGCTATCTCAAAACTTTGATTGGATGTGTTTAAGGAAATGGTGGGCGTGAGAGGGGGGTTAGTCACCCTTCACTCACTTTCGACTATTAAAAAGGGCACTAGCCCTTTCAATTTCAAATCGAATGAGCCCTTTTTGAAGTTTCTACAACATCACTTTATACAAAAAACCATGTATGCCCTCAGGGTGTAACTTACAACCCTCACCCTGAGGGCTGTGGGGGGGGGGGGGGGGTTGTCATCCTCAAAGACCAAATTTCCAAGACTTTCAACTACATTGAACAAAATGGCTATCTAAAAAATTTGATTGAATATGTTTGGGGAAAAGGTGGGCGTGAGTGGGGTTAGTTGCCCTCCAATCACTTTTGACTATTAAAAAGGGCGCTAACCTTTTGAATTTCCAATTCAATAAGCCCTTTCTCAAGTTTCGACGACAAAGCTTTCAATAAAAACCTTATATTCCCCCAGGGCATAACTTATAACCCTTGCCCTGAAGACTGGGGGGGGGCGTGTCCTCCTCAAAAACATAATTTCTATTTGGAAATCAACTACGCTGAACAAAATGGCTATCTGAAATTTTTATGGATCTGTGGGGGGGGCTGGGGGGCGGGGAAGGTGTTAGTTGCCTTCCAATCACTTCCGACTATTAAAAAGGGCACTAGCCATTCCAATTTTGAATCGAATGAGCCCTTTTCCAAGTTTCTACGACAACTCCTTCGATACGAAGTGCCCTGGTCTAAAGGAAAAAAAATAGATTGATAAATAATACATTGTGCCTCATTCTTTATTCATTCTTTACTTAGGCAGCACGATTGCGCTGCCTATGATAGGAAGAAAGACGACGGTGACGGCAACGTTCTTCAGTTCTGGAGACACAATTGCGATGAAAGTGCGCACGTTGCCGCGCTTGCCAGCAAGTTATTGTCTATTCCTGTGACTAATGTGACAGTAAAAAGACTATTTTTGGTGGTAGGCCTAATAGTAACTATGATAGCGACTTAGAAGAGAGATGGTCTCAGTCCACACAGATTGGATAAGTTGATTCTCATTCACGATAACTATAGCCACATCCCGCAGTTCCAATATACTTATGAAGTTTGCCTGAAGGAATTTTTTTTTTCGACTCGCACTAATATTCCACGATATATGATGAATTTTGTGATACGGTATTCAAAGCTTTGTATACAGTAGTTATATTTATATATATATATATATATATATATATATATATATATATATATATATATATATATATATATATATATATATATATATATATATATATATATATATATATATATATATATATATATATATATATATATATATATATATATATATATATATATATATATATATATATATATATATATATATATATATATATATATATATATATATATATATATATATATATATATATATATTATATATATATATATATATATATATATATATATATATATATATATATATATATATATATATATATATATATATATATATATATATATATATATATATATATATATATATATATATATATATATATATATATATATCATTTATTTATTACCCGTCAAAAAAAAGGTACAAAAGACGGAGTATCACTAAAAAAGAAAAAAGACACACAAAAAACAAATTATAACGCATAATCGAACAAATTACAAAGACGAGAAACCAAAACTCAGTTATACACTGCACTGCAGGTATGCAAGAAATTTTACTTTTTAAACTCCCGAGTACTGAAGAAACATAAGCAATATGATTGATAACTTTAATTCAACTAACCTAACTTACAGCAAAATACTTGATAACTTCAATTCATAATCAACGGACTAAATCAACTAGTCTAAATATGATACGAGACGGTAAAAAGACTAAATATGATAAGAGATGTGCAAATAAAATTAAATGGACAGGGATTTACTGCCTTAGCAAACGGTACCAAGGGTGGGAAGAGACTTTCTCGTTGTACCGTTTAATTTGTTCAATTATAGCTACCGTTGGGTCCGCAATTTTAAAATTTTTAAAAAGGCGCGAATTTCTTGTCCACGGCGGGAGCCGTAACAAGAACTTCGCATACTTAAAAAACGTGGATCTGAGCTTTCTTTTCTCTGGCTCGGGAAAAATTCCCCAAAATGTGCTTATATACAGGACATGGGGAAGGGATGCTGCGTTATAAAGTCGAGCCAGAATTAAACGTTTGTAACGAATTTTAGATGAGACTACTCTACTGTAAGCAAAAGCCAGGCGTTTACGGAGATGATCAATAAGAAGGGAGCGGGTAGTTTTTAGATCCTTTCCAATTGGTAAACCAAGGTAAATAATTTTCGAGACAGGGGCTACAGACAGTTCTCCCAGCCTCAGAGACGAGACCTCTTCTTGGCGCCAGTTGAACAGAAGAATATCCAACTTCTGTGGGTTAAATTCAAGACCAATGCGACTGTAATTTGACTACAGACCTTTGCAGCATTAATAAGGCCAACATGATGTTGAATATCCATTAAATCAATATTTTTCCATCAAGAATTTTTATAATATACTTTTACCAATAAAATTAGTCGAAATAACAATCACTATTCCTAAATCAGCTTCAAATTATGATTCTTCCTCAGTTGGCAGTTACTTTTTAGATTTGTTTTTAAATCGGTTACTATTGGCTGGAGTTCGGTCTTCACTTTTCTTATATAGTTTATTTTATAAAATAATAAAGAAGAAAAAGTTAATTGCTCCAACATCGTATGGGACAATTTTAACGCATTTTTATTACGTCTTAGACACCATAAATTGAATGGTATATTTATATTAGAAGTTACCACGGTCCAGTGGAGATGGTCTCGTCCTTCAGCTAAGAGGGATTTGAGATCAAAGTACTATGTGGTAACGATCGATTTTAAATGATATTTCCTTGAAAATTCATATGTATGTAAGTAGATTAAGGCAATATGAGGGATATTTGATTTCAAATATCAATAAAGTGATATTTGAAATCATTATGGAACATGTCAGTGGCAGATTGCAGTTCAATAGTAAAGTTTCCAAATCGATGACCGTTTATTTGCAGTAATAGATTGGAATTTTTTAGTTTCGTAATTACTAAATCGTTTTTCATGCTGATAACTTGACTTTCATTTTCTATAGGATATATTTCTGAAATAAAATAACACGTCACAATAAATAAGTATATTTTCTGTCGTCACGTGTTACCTACACGTTCAAGATAGTTTTTCGATTTGTTTCTTTTTGTGTTTTAAAAACTATGCGGTCCAAAAATAATAATATTCTTTGAGATGTTTTTTTGCATTTTAGAAATTTTCTTATCCTTGCTGATACTTCTAAGTAATGTATCTTAAATTTGTATCTTAATTTGTATGTAACTATTGTATCTTAATATCAATAGATATATCAAAAGAATTGGATTTTTATGCTGATTTTAAATATATAAGCTTCATCAAGCTCAATCTTACCCATCAAAGGTTACGTGCCTGAGAACATTTGCCTTATTTTCGAAAAAAAAGGGAAACACAATCCCTAAGAGTCATAGAATCACACCATCAGATTCAGCGTATCAGAGAACCATACTGTAGATTGGACCTGCCCTAGCCTCAACTTCTATAAAGAAAATTTACTGTCCCTTGGCTTGAACAGCAATTGAAATCTCTTGGCTTAACATAAAAGAGAATGAATGAATCCAACCAGCAAATGCAAAAAGTATAAAACAACGTATGAGGTAGCGATGAACAAAATGAAGCCTATTAAGATCTAAGACTAGGAAACAAAACGCGTCAAGTGGCAGGAATATTTTAATTATCATCGAACTGCCAATGAAAATGTTGCACAACGAAACCTGCGATTAGAAGACAAATTAAAGTACAATTGTGGTTGCAGCTGTAGCTGCAGTTAAGTAAGGGACGAAAATGTTTCTTAGCGACAAAAACAATTTTCCTTTCATAGTTTCCTTTATAGGATATTTAGACAAAGTGGCACTAATTGTGCACTTTGTGTTTTGATGGGACACCATCTTAGAAGCTTTGAGTTATTCATTCGTGTTTGCTTAAACAATTACAATAATTTCTAGGCGACAGCCATGGTTTCTTAGGATTCTTTTTCCTTAACAGTGATCGATCCATCATACAAGTCTTTGTCATTATCAAAATCAGCATACCATAAAATCTTTGAAAACTCATATTTATTCATCCGTGAGATCGACCAAATTATTGTAATTGTTTAAGCAAACACGAATGAATATGCCTTTATAATCATGAAGCATGAAGTTATGCCAAAATTACAAATGGAAAATTCAAAGGTTTAAATAATATTAAATATTTGTTCTTCTTTTTCATGAAAGGCAGCAAGAGGTTAAATAATATTAAAAATATCCTATGAGAACTCATAAAACTTTATCTATTATCATAAATATTTTAATGCAAATTATATTATCGCAAATATATGTAATCGTTTCTTTAGGGGGAGGGGGGGGGGGCAATAACTTGGAGCAAAAATTATTATATTGCCCATGCCTCTTGACTCTCCTGATGTGGATTCCTCTTGCCTCCCTCCCTAATTTTGTTGAAGCTAAGCTTCTGATGAAATTGATGTTCGAGGTCTGATCAAGTGCGATACACTTTCCAGAAAAAGTTCATTATTCTGCTGCTAATTAATTTTTTCCTAACACAACATAAATACGTTCAGAGACACAACATAAGGTAAAATTAAGAAATTTAAGATTCTATGCAGAACTCGATTCTTCTTAGCACTGCCTACGCTACGGAAATGGAGAGGAGAAGTTTAGTTGATAATTTATTGAATGTCAAACAACAACCCTATGACGAACTATTGCCCTATGACGATTCCCTCTTACTCGTCATAGATGAGAAAACCTTCTTCATATCCTTTATTATAAAATCTCCAAGTCTTAATAGAAAAAGTAGTGATTATGTTTACTTTCAGATTTTTGCTCTTACAATATTCTTGTAATATATCCTTTATCAAATCCTTTGACACCCCAGTTTTGATAACGGCTATTAAGTTTTGATAACGACTATATTAAGCTTTGATAAGAAGATTTAGTTGAAGTTTAGTATTAGATATCATACAGCAACCCTAGGACGAATTATTGCCCTATGACGATTCCCTCTTACTCGTTATATGTATTAACCGAAAAGTTGGCAGTTCAAGGCCAACCGGGGTCGATTTCTTTTAGTTTGTAATTCAGATATCAATAGAACCATGATACCGATGATACTTACAAAATTCCCATTTACAGCATCGATCTTTTATGTAACTAACTACCGCTGCAACCAGGATTACAAACAGGAAAAACCCTACGGATTTTTCTTTTTTTGGAATAGTAAGAGACGAGCCTCAAAGAATCCAGCAGGAAATCAATTCCAATATATACAATAGTTTGTTCTTCTAAGGATCGTCTTTTAATATAATATTCCAATGATCGTATTTTAATGTAACACCAGGGGCTGATTTCTTTTAGCTTGTAATTCAGCTATCATTGAAACCATGATACTAATGATACTTAAAAAATTCCCATTTAAAGTATCGACCTTTTATGTAAATTCCAATGATCGTCTTTTAATGAAAGATCTCTGTAAAAACTTTGATTTTGTTTTAAATATGAAAGTCAGTATTCATTTTTGGCACTATTCGTAATATTCACAGAGTTATGGGAGGCAGCGGTGCCGAGCGGTCTAAGATACTGGAGTAGGTCATCAGTCTTTCCAGAGGCGTGGGTTCGAATCCCACCGCTGCCAACATTTTATACTAAAGCGAACAAATTACTTTTCTGACTCTTAAATTTTAATCTTATTTTAGTTACTAAGGGCTGAAGGTGGTTACAAACACTGGAATATTGGAATTGTAAAAGATGACCTGGCTACAACCTATCATTATGACGTAATTGATCCATCTTGAACATGAAATATGTAGTTTCTCATAGAAAAATTAATTTTTTTTTTAATTATTTGTTTTAATTATAAAAGGTTTTTAACCACATTAATTTCATTTAAAATGAGCCTTTGAACAACTCTCTACGATGTTCCAGTGCCAGGCTGTCTGTGGAAGAAAAAAAAGAAAAGAGAAAAAAAAGATGCCGTTTAGGCAGAATGCTGTAGAAGCTGCCACTTTTCTTGATTTTCAAGCCAATATATTTCCCTTGTTGTTCAATCCAAGGGACAGAAAGTTTCCTATATAGGGGTTTAATCGATTCTTATCGTGTACTTTTTATTCTGATCTGATTCAATTTTTAGGAGTTATGGGTTATTGTATTTCTTAACATTGGACGTGATCGTCTCTTACTAGGCTGCTATCGACCGCTGCAGCCCGAATTTTCTATTTAAAAATAAGATATTATTTATTTTACAATTTTTATTAGTGACGTGGTGGCGGAAGTGGCTATCACGATAGGCTGTTAACCAAAAGGTTAGCGGTTCAAGCCCACCTGGCGTCGATTTCTTTTAGTTTGTAATTCAGCTATTATTAGAATCATGATACAGTTGATTCTTATAAAATTTCCATTTATAGTATCGATCCTTTATAGAAAATAAAATAAAATTATCTTGTCGACAGATAAACGTGTATAAATATTGCATTCACTTATTTACGCCATATAAGCTTATAACCTATATACGATTATAACGTCATTCATGAAGCTTATACATGAAAATACAGTTTTTTGTCAAATTGATTCTATTTTTAAATTTTTTTTTTAATTACAACAGAAACTAGATGTACGAATTTCCTTTAAAATGAGCCCTTATACAGCTCTCTACGATTTTCCAGTGCCCAGCTAGCTGAGGAGGAAAAAAAACGGAAAGAAAAAAAGATGCCGTATGTGGAGAATATCGCGCTTAGAGCCAATTTTCTTGATTTTCAAGCCAATAGATTTTCCTCGTTATTCAAGCCAAGGGACGGTAAGTTTCTTATATATAGGGTTTTCGACAAGGCGGTTCTAATATTGTCCTTCTTGTTTTGATCTGAATCTATTTTCAGGAGTTATAGGTTACTTTAGTTTTTACTATTGGGCGTGATAGTCTCTTACTAAAAGATAGAAGATGTTGGAGGGAATTTTTAATATATTGACTTTAAATATAACTTAACAAGCCTATACTATAGTTAAGTGACTATAAAAGTTGGTACAGGCAAGAGTTCGTTCTTTATAATACTTTATGTAAAACAGGAACAAGCCTATGGCTGTTTCTTAATTGGAATAGTAAGAGAAAACCTGGCTACAACCTACGATTATGACCTCATTGATCAATCTTTAACATGACCTTATAATATTATTTTAGTTACTATGGGCTGGAAGTTTGTTCTTTGCTATATAACAAGGGATAGAAAGTTTCCTATATAAGGGTTTTGGACAAGCCGGTTCTAATGATATACTTTTTGTTTTGATATGATTCTTTTTTTTAAGGAGTTATGAGTTTTTATATTTCTTAACTTTGGACGTGATCGTCTCTTACTAGGTTGCTAGCTACCGCTGCAACCCGGATACGATTATGACGTCATTGATCAATCTCTAACATGAAATATGCAGTTTTTAGTGGAAAAATTGATTCTAATTTAAAAATAATTTGTTTTAATTAGAAAAGGTTCTTAACCCCATTAATTTCCTTTTAAATGAGCCATTGAACAACTCTCTACGGTATTCCAGTGCCAAGCTATCTGTGGAAGAAAAAAAAAGAAAGAAAGAAAAAAGATGCCGTTTAGGCAGAATGCTGTAGTAGCTATAACTTTTCTTGATTTTTAAGCCAAAATATTTCCCTTGCTGTTCAAGCCAAGGAATATAAAGTTTCCTTTATAGGGGTTTCGGACAAGGCGGTTCTAATGGTGTACTTTTTGTTTTGATCTGACTTTTTTTTAGGAGTTATGGGTTTTTCTATTTCTTAACATTTGAAGTGATCGTCTCTTACTAGGTTGCTGGCTACCGCAGCAACCCGGATTATGATGATTAAATACCTGCGATTATGACGCCATTCATCAATCTTGAACATCAAAATGAATTTTTTTTGTAAAAAAATGATTTTATATTACAAATAATCTTTTTTAATTACAAAAGTATTTAACCCCATCAATTTCCTTTAAAACCAGCCATTAAACAACTCTCTAGGATGTTCCAATGCCCCGCTATCTGAGGAAAAGAAGAAGAAAAAAAATTCCGTATATGCAGAATATCGTGGTTGTAGCCATTTTTCTTGATTTTTAACCAGTATATTTCCCTTGTTGTTCAAGCCAAGGGACTATAAGTTTTCTATATAGGGGTTTTGGACAAGGCGGTTCAAATAGTGCACTTCATTTTTTGATCTGATTCTAGTTTTAGGAGTTATGACCTATTTCATTTTTTACTATGGGGCGTGATCGTCTCTTACTGGGGTGCTAGCTACCGCTGCAACCCAGATGTCGAAAGATAAACGTGTTTAAATGTTGCATTCACTTATTACGTCATATATGGTTACAACCTACGATTATGACGTCATTCCTCAAGCTTGTATATGAAATTGCAGTTGTTTTTTTTTAGTCGATTCTATTTTAAAACTAATTTCTTTTTAATTACAAAAGGCACTAGATATAGCAATTTCGTTTAAAATGAGCCATGACACAGCTCTCTGTGATTTTCCAGTGCCGAACTTGCCGAGGATAAAAAAAAGGAAAACAAAAGATGCCGTGGATAAAGAATGATGCAGTTCGAGCCACTTTTCTTGTTTTTCAAGCTAACATATTTTCTTTGTTGTTCAAGCCAAGAGACTGTAAGTATCCTATATAGGACTTTCGTCAAGGCGGTTCTAGTAGTGAACTTTGTGTTTCGATTTGACACCCTTTTGAGGAGGTTAAGGGTTATTGTATTTCATAGTATGGGACCTGATCATCTCTTACTAGGTTGCTAGCTACCGCTGCAACTCGGATTTGAAGACTTTAAATATTTTTTCCTGTTTATATATAATTTTTTTCTTTTCTTTTTTCAAGTAGTTTGTTTCACGAATGGAATTATTCACGAGAACTCTGAAGTTGATCATGATTAAGCCAAAGCATAGCATAGACAGAAAATGTACAAACAAACTTAGTTCGAAGTGATGACACCTGGTCAAAAGGGCGAACCAACCCATTCTTTACTTAGAGAGGGGTCAACAGCCATTTCATGTGCAGGTTAATCTATGTCCATTTTGAGTTTTACTATCATTTGTTAGTTTAAAAAAAAAATTTTCTTTTTCTCTTTCATCATCTGATGACGCTATTCTTTGTGTCAAAGTTTAATACTAAAAATTTAGTAGTTTTTTTCTTTTTTCAGGGGGTTTGTTTTGTGAAGGGAATCAGCCGAGAAGACTTTTCAAGTTCTTCAATAATCTGAAAACATTACTGTCAAAGATTAAGATTTCATATTTTTTTTCAACGGTTTCGTTTTATTGAGAGGATCAGTCGGGATTTTAAATTGATTATTGCAAAACCAAGCCAAAAAATTGATTGATAATATACAAAAAAAAAACTTACTTCGAAAAGTGATTACACCTGGTCTGAAATGGGCACCAACCCATTCTCTATTTATTTCAGATTCAGTGAAGACTTCGGCTCCAGCCCAGGGTTGATATTCCAGCTTTTCAGACATAACATATTCGTACTTTACACCCTTGTCTTCCTTCAAAGAAGAACAAACAATAAACAAATGCTATCAATAGTAGCATCGAAAAATAATCGTTAAATACCAATGTTAAGAAATAAAAATCAATAAAAATCAAGAAATTTCGATGACTGTCAATATCTAAATCGATAACTATAAATCGAAAATGTAATTTTATGCCTACATTACATATTCGTAATCGCTTGTCTTCCCAAATAGAAAAACGAATAATAAACAAATATTATAGACAAACCGATAAATATATTGCCTTTCCTGTGTTCCTTAAGACGAAGTACATAAAAATAATCCATATAAAGGGGGATAGAACACAACCCTGCTTAACACCTGATTGTATTAAATCAGGAGTTAAGCAGGGTTGTTCTCTATCCCCCTTTATATGGATTATTTTGATGGACAGGAAAGGCAATGGGAGACCACTGAATCAAATGGGAAGGAATAAGTCTCCTGAACTTAGATTATGCTGATGATATAAGCATCCTAGAGGGAAAGTGTGAGCAAAATGAATAAACTTTTAGAGGTTTTGCAAGTTCAGGGTGCTAGAATAGCTTTTAAAATTAATGATAAGAAGACTTAGTCACTAAGGCTAGGAATAAGTGAAGATGAAAAGGTAACGTTGGATAACGAAACGATCGACAGGTGGGCAGCTTCTCTTACCATGGTAGTATTATTAGAAGAGATGTTGTGAGCAGTGAAGATGTTAAAAGTAGAATAGCCAAAGCTCAGGGTGTTTTTTCACAGTTAAAAAAAGTTTGGAAGAATAGGAAGATAAGTCTGCAAACCAAAATTCGAATATTGGTAGCAACAGTGATGACAGTAGTCAAAAATGGCTCTGAAGCATGGGCGCTTCGAAAAGCAGATGAAAATTCGCTGGATGTTTTCCAGAGAAATTCCTTAAGGATTCTTCTGGGCACCCGGCTGACACACCATATTTCAAACAATAGGCTGTACAAAAAATATGGTTTAATACCACTCTCTAGGACTATAATGAAAGAAAGGTTGAAATGACTAGGGCACGTTCTGCAGTTGAAAGATGACAGACTGCCAAAGATTGTCCTTTTCGGCCAACCGTCTAGGGCTAAACAGAAGGCAGGTCGTCCTCGTCTGGGGTGGGAGGACGTCATAAAGAAAGATTTGAAGAAAATGGGAACTTCGTGGGAGGGTTTAAAAAGGGAGGCTTTGAATAGATTGGGATGGAAGAGGAGCGTGTGTAGCTGTGTTGGCATCAGGCGGCTTGGCGCTGCGGTGAGTTGTTAGTAGTAGTAGTAGTAGTAGATCAACATACCGATAAATAATCGAAAAACATCGATATCGAGAACCAAAAATTTAGAAATATGGATTTGAAATCGAGATGTATCGACAATTATTGATAAATAAATCAATAAATATAAATCGATAAATATAATGTTAAGCTGACATACCATTTCCGACCTTCCTTCCTTGTCTACCTAAACAACAAAAAATGTTTTCGTGTCCAAAATTTATATTTGCAATTTACGTGGATACACCTTGTTTGACAAAAAAGTAAGACAAAGTATGTGGAATGTATAGCATGCCAGCATTTTGCCAAAGAGGTATAGATTGGAAATGAAAATTTAATTCGTTTTAACCTTAGCAGGAACATGCTTGAACAGAAGGATTTCAGTGGGGACATTTCAGTGGGGAATGGAAAGGAAGAAGTTCTATCCGGCCATCCTTAAAATCCTGATACAGTAGCACTTGCCAGTTTTAATGCCACAATGCCACTTTTAAGATCAGCAAGCATATGCCTGAATAAAAGGATTTCAATGGGGAAATTTCAGTAGGAGATAAAAAGGAAGAAGTTGTATCCACTCATCCTTAAAATCTTGATACAATGGTGGTCGATCCATCCATCAAGAAAAGGCATTAAGACCTTTTTTGTACTGTGGTCTTTCACCTTGGTAAAGATGAGACAACACTGTTCGTTTGAGGAATAAACCCAACATTATATGCTCTATTAAGATATAATAGTCCAAGAATGTTATTAAGATTTAATTATGTTTAAGGCATTTTTGGAGAAATTTTCGTAGTTATTTGCATGTGTTCTCGCTCTGTAGTGAAAAACAGGTATTAAATCCGATTTTGGATTATTAAAACGAATTTTTGAATGTTTAGCTTGTTAAAATAGCATATGATCAGATTCTTGGTTATCACAATTAAACTTACAGTTTAACTCGCATATATAATCGCAACTATAATCACAATTAAACTTAACCAAATTTTGTGGTTAGTAAGATAAGATAAGATATTTATTTCAAAAAGATCACTACTACAAGCCCACAAAGGGCCGAATTCGGACTTCGGAGTCGACAATATAAATGGTTGCACTAAAACTGGCAAAAATGGAAAAAACAACAATGAAACAAGAAAATCATAATGAGCAAGCATTTAACAGTCAATAATTAAAACTGTAGAAAGTCAATTAAAAAGTTAAAAAGATAAAAACTGGTCAAACTAAACTTACACAAATACGAATCAGAAAAAGAATTAGAACGGACATAAAAAAAGGAAGGGGGGAGAGCATATACACAGCTTTGTGTATAAGCGAATATACACAAAAAAAAAGAGCGAGACATAAATGCATATAAAGTAAAAGGGACACTAAGAAAGTGTCAATAGTTCAACTACAGTAAGTCAATAAAAGAGTTAAAAAAATAAAAACTGGTCAAGAAGGGGGAGGGGGAGGGGACAAAAATAAATAAATAAACCCCCCCAAAAAAGAACGAAAAATAAAATATATCAAAATTAAAAGGGGAACTGAAAAAAAAGGGGGGGGACAAGCAAATGAGTGCAAGAGCCTGGGCTGCACCATCAGCTAATAAACAAAAAAGAGGGGAAAAAAGAAACCATTGGGACATTTTATTCATTTTTTCTGTAATAAAGGGGACAAAAGTTCTTTCGTATCTGGAAGTAACGCAGCGAATGGGGGACAAAACAGGAATGGGCTCAGAAACAGCTCGAGGCGGCCGTAATCTGGATGGGGAGGGACGTTTGGGGAAAATACTTGCCGTCCGAGGGTTTGTTATGGCATTTTTTTTGCAAAACGGAGGCACAAGTTATTTCTTCGTCTCTCGAGGGTCTCTAGTTTTGAAATATTTAACAAATGCAAATATAGTATCTTGCCCTCTTTAAAAATAATTCTTAGAGCTCTCTTTTGGACATTTTCAATTTTTTGTGTTGCTTCATTTGAGAGGCCAGGGTGCCACACAGGACAAGCATACTCTAATATGGGACGCATAAAAGAAATGTATACTTGTAGTAAATATGATTGGGGGCAACTAAAAATAGTGGCAATAGTAAGTTTGAAACCTCCATGGCGTGGCAATTGTAATCGAGAAAGACGTTCCAATTGTATTTTTGACTTCCAAAGACAAGTACACCAATAAAGTGATGGCAAGTTTCAGAAGACAAAAATTCACTTTTTGAAAATAAAATCTTCAAAAAAGCATCGCGATCCTTCTAACTACTACTACCAATAATAAAAACTCACCGTAGCATCAAGCCACCTAAGGCCAACACAGCTGCGCATCCTCCTTCTCCAACCCATTCTATTCTCTTTACAATCTCCCAGGAAGTTCCAATTTTCTTATAATCCTTTTTTGCAACTTCTTCCCGGCCCACTCGGGAACCAATTGCTTTTCGTATGGCTCAAGATTGATGCCCAAAAGAACGATCTTCGGCAGTCTGTCATCCTTCATCCACAAAATGGAGCCCAGCCATCTCAACGTTTCTCTTATTATAGTCTTAGAGAGTGGGTTATCATCCCATTTTCGTATAGCTTACTGTGTGAAATATGGTCAGTCAAATGGGTACTCAAAACAATCCGTAGACAATTCCTTCGGAAAACATCTAACAAATCCTTTTCCGTCCTCTGAAGTACCCACATTTCAGAACCATTCTTAACTAATATTATAATCTTGGTTCGCAGACTTACCTTACTATTTTTCCAAACTTTTTACAACTATGAAAAAACTCCCTGAATCTTGACTATTCTACTTTGTATCACCTTCAATGCCTCCAAGATCTTTACTAATAATAATACTGAGGTAAGTGAAGCTATCAACTTTGTGAATCTTCTCATTACCAAACATTATCTCTTCACGCTCATTTATTCCTTGTTGAAGCGACATAGCCTTCTCAACATTAATTTGCAGACCAATTCTTTCATTCTTAACAATCAAAACCTCCAAAAAGTCATTCATTTTTCTAACTTTTTTTTATCTAGAATATTCAAATAATGAGCATAACCTAAGACTAGGACAGTTTCACCTTCTCAATTATTTTTATGCCCTCCCACAGCCTTAGGACCAAGTCCTTCAAAATGATCCATGTAAATAGGGATAGACCACATCCCTGCTTAACTCCTGATTCAACAACGACTAGCCTCATTTCCAAACCCAAGCACAGCAATGTTGCTCACGTGCATGGCAGTAATAACTTTGATATATTTTTCTGGTATACAATACCAGAACCTTACTAAAGCTCTTCTACCCGCTGATTTTCACATATAAATATATTAGAACTGTAAAACTAACTAACAGCCCCAGCTAGCTCAGTAGATCATCCGACTCACAGTTTCACAGTCATGAGCACGAGCTTGATGCTGGACTAACTTTTTGTACATGCCTAAAAGTAAAATATCAATAATATATTCCTTTTGCAAATTAATAACTTGCATCTGTGGAGTAAAAAATCAATCACAGATCACTTCACGTGAGGAGACAGATAAAGATTTCGATTAAAGGGGGTGGGGTATTTTCCTTTTCGTATAGGAGCATTTTTCAAGCTATTGTTTTGACCAGTCTACCATGTTTTACATCTTTGTCAAAGGATCGATTTGAAATTATTAGGAGCAATTTCGAATGAATCTTTGTAAGGCGGAGGAGGGGGCTTGGAATAAGGCTTTGGAGCGACCTCAATTTTGTCTTTGGGGGAGGGGCAATATGGCTTCGACACCCAAAAAGAGTGTACAATGGGTTTTTTGTTTTCCTGCCCGTCGTCAGACAGACTTTGTTGCTAGCTGACAATTATAAGGGAAACTTACTCCAGCTCCGTCTATTGAGCTCCTTACAATGAGCTTGACTGGTCCCTTGCGTCCATGAAGTTCCCAAGCAGAGTACTTCTTAAAATCCCTAGAACTTGACCCAATTGCAGTTTCTGGTATTGGGACGATGTTTCTGAAAGAGAAAAAAGTGCAAATACAACATGCAATTCTTAACGAAAGTAGAGTTGTGTTTAGCACCAACTGCTGCGGTCTTTTATTTAGATCTTTCAAAATAGACACTGAATCCCATTTTAAAAGAAACGTGGATAAAAAACCCCAAACATAAGCAAAAATACTTTGGGAGGTGGGTGGGTCATCAAATACATATAAAATAACAGAAAATAGAGAAAATGAGAAGAATCTAGATGTTTCATGGAGGTTAAAGCTTGAAGCACTCCCCTGCAGACACGCCTCTACACCTCAATACAAAATTAACATAGATCAAAAATAAATCAGTCTACCAGCTTGAAAGATTTATCCCCAGATGATATATACTAAAATATTTCTATGGCTGCTTTCTATCACACCCTTTATAATATTTTGAGGGGAACCTATATTTTTGTTTTTTTAGTGTGAACTATCGCTTCAAAACAGGGCATCATGACAACTTGATCAATTGAAATGATTCCAAAGACGCTAATTTTCAATATTTACATCACCTTTTCACTCATCTATTATTTCTAGTCATTCTAAGGTTGACTTCAGCAGTTTTAAATTTTGTAACCATGTCTTCCATTTTAGTTTGAAATCCCAGCCAATGTTAAACTGAATTATCCTTCTGACATTTGTCTTCGAGTTTATATATTTTTATTTATTTTTTTGTAATGTAATCTGATAGATATCACTTGAATAGTTTCGGTAAGGAATTAGTAAATACGGTGTGCGTGAAACTCGAACTCGTTAAAATCAACCCACCATCGAAACTTAATCCTCTTTATTTTCACCTCTAATTTAACTCAGCACCCATGCAACTCAACTCTCGTATAACTCAACCCCCCAAAAATTTAACCATTTTTAATTCAGCCCCTGTTCGATTCAATACTCATTCGAATTGGCCTATGAATAAGTTTGAACTAGTACTGATTAGAAGTTCAAATTTGCTTCCTACTCCACTTTCAGTTTTCAACTCATTTTGCAGTGCCATAAACTTAAGGTGAGATCTAATGTTTTAATAATTTCTAAGATCAAAGGAAAATCAAGCTCAAGTTTAAGCTCAAAGTGAAATCAAGCTTTTCAAAGTTTTGTGGTAAAGGTTTTGGCGGTAAATTTGTCGAAGTTTCAATGAATTCGCTAGCTGAAAGATAAATATATCATTCCAAATATAATAATCGCAACCGTGTAATTGCGTCTCAGCACATTATTGCGTTCCACCCGGCATTTTGTGATCGTAGCTTTCAAATAACCTCTTAAACAGCTCTCTACGATGTTCCAGTGCCCGGTTAGAGCAAGAGAAATAGAAAAGGCGATTTATAAATGTTCCAAACTCCTTTAAAAAAAATCCAAAAAATTCACTTCCCCAATAAACTTTTACTATAAAAATCAAGCTGAACAATAGTTATCATTCCTGAATCAGCGTTAGCGTCAAATTTTTCTCAAGCGACAGTTTTTTTGTTTCTTTTCTAACGCGTTTTTAAGCTGTTGGTCACTATGGGCTGTGGTTTGCTTTGTACTACGTTGCAGCTATGGCTGCAACCCTGAAATTCAGGTTTTTGGACCCCCCCCCCAAAGAATTTTTTCTCATCTTAAATGTCAAAAATAAAATGAAAAAAAAAATCTTGAGATGAAGGAAATAAATGAAACTACGGCCAGTAGAAGGGAAAGACAGACTAACGACGCTGATATCTCGCCTGTATAAAACAATGGCTGGCCAGTTCGGCTTTAGATCTATCATTAATCTTAAATGCATAAAACAGAAGGATAAATTGATGTTTTTTTCAGAAAGGGGGGAGAGGGGAAAGAGTTTTGCATTAAAGCAAAATAAAATAAAAAACTGCCATAAAAATTAACAACTGGAATCAACTGTTATCCCTTCCGACAAAACAGACAATATACAATTCCAAGTTATATAGCTGATTTAAGGAGGGTTGGGTTGAGCGGGGTGAGTTTCACGGGGGTCAAGTTGCAAGTAGTTAGGTTAAATGAGGGATGAACTGCACGGGGTTTCAGTTGAATCAGAGTTAAGTTTAACAAATAATTTCTGAGACCACACTGGCTATCATGATAAAACATGAAATGACGAAGAAAGGAAGAAAACGAGGACAATCAACAGCTAGTGAAAAAATTGGAAAATTATGCAAATATTTCGGTCAAGACCTCCGCTTGACCATCCTCAGTGCAGAATAAAACTGATAAAAAAAAAAAAAAAAAACCTTAAAATAAAAACACAAAACTAAAATTGGATGACGCTTTCTCAGTAACGGTGAAAGGATAACTGAATAAAAAACACAATATTCAGTTATCCTTTCACCGTTACTGAGAAAGGGTCATCCAATTTTAGTTTTGTGTTTTTATTTTAAGGTTTGGTTTTTTATATTTTTATCAGTTTTATTCTGCACTGAGGACGGTCAAGCGGAGGTCTTGACTGAAATATTTGCATAATTTTCCAATTTTTTCACTGGCTGTTAATTGTCCTCGTTTTCTTCCTTTCTTCGCAATTTTATGTTTTGTTAAGTTTAACGGAGGCTGAGTTGAACGGAGGTTGAATTAAATTAAATGAGGTTTGAATTGCACGGAGGTTGAGTCTGATGAGGGTTTGGTTGACCGGGGCTATGTCAAATAGAGGTTGACTTAAACATGGGGGTAGAGTTAAACGGAGGTTTTATGTTAAATCGGTGCAGTTGCACGGGAACCATTAAAGACATACCTGCACACAGGTTAGAATAGTGTGAATCCTATTCATATACGCTAGGCAAAAGCCTCCCCCCCCCCTCAGAAAATAAATCTAAAATAGAGGCAAAAATACATTTTTGTCCGACTTTGATTGGACAGCTTAAAAAAATACAGCCTAGTCAGCTTAGAAAATATAACAACTAATACGACAAATTCAAAAATTCCAGAGGCTACAAGGGGCATGATACCCCCTCCCCCTTTTTCTCTGGCTTTTCAATCCCTTTCTCTTGCTTTCCAGTCTGTTTTATTCGTCCCTTCCACTTTAATTAATTTATTTTTTAGATAAAAAAAAAAATCATAGGTTCAAATCAAATAGCAAATCAGTCCTCTATCCAAACAAAAATGATCAGTTTTGCATTGTAAATTAAACAACAGCGACAAGCCCAATTTGTCTGCATTACGAAAATTTTTAAATGCATTTAATCATGGAAAAACTAGACTCTGTCATCTTCATTCATAAAAAGAAGTGTAGAACTTCCATTTTAAGCAACGTGGTCTACTTAAGGTTAATTTTCAACCGACTCCACACCTTGGACTTACAAAGACTCCTTAAATGCATTTCTTTCACCAGCACTTTTACGTAGGACAATAAAGTCATTCGCAGAATTTAAACCCAGGGAAGTCCTGTCTTCTCGTTATATGCTTTGTTCTCACGTAGCATTTTCTGTGCTCTTTGGGCCAAAACCCATAAGAATTCGGACAAAATTATCCCTCCTTAACCTGATTCAACGCAGAAAGGTTAAATCTTAGTTCACACTGCTGCGTTATCACTCAAAACGACAGTTTTTGCGTGATCCGTCAAGTTTCGCACGTTTTTTGCTGTAAGTTTATGCGTCATAACAGTTAAACGGTTACGTCAAAATATTTTGATTGAGTCGCTAAAAAATACCCTCCTTGTGATTTAATGTAAGCCTTTTACAATTTTATTAAACAAAAAGACCGTTTAGCTTTTACGAAAAGACAAAAAATAAAGCTTGAAAGCATTTTCGGTTCATATGTCTCAAAAGGCATACGTCTCAAAAGGCCTCAGGCGGCTTGGTGCTGCGGTGAGTTGTTAGTAGTAGTAGTAGTAGTAAAAGACATACAACCAGCAAATCTGAAAATCTCCCACCTGAACTTTCAGTATCAGTTTAGCCTCACGTGTGAACGATGTGTTCTGAGTTATTGACATTACTTTGGGCAGTTTGCCAAATAACACTGATACTACTGATCACTTTTACGTATTTATACTCAACTAATGATAGAGATATAAGGAGCATAAGCATAAGGTTTTGACTAAAGTTGGTTAATCTGACAGATCAAATGCATTTAAAATACTAAGCTAATAATAAACAAAAATAAGGCAGCATCGTACAGCCATGAGGGGGGTGGTGTCCCCTCCTGCCCCCCCCCCCCCCCACTATGGGCGCCCATGGTTCGGTCTGAATCCATGTTGGTCGTCGCGAAGGTGTCTGTCGAGTTGCGAGCTGATTCTCTGCAGTAAAATGTGTGTCAGCAATTTGCTAGGTATGGAAAGCATGCAGATTCCTCGCCAGTTGCCAGGGTGAGACGAATCGCCTTTCTTAAAGATCCTCAGAAGGGTGCTGCGTCTCCAATCTGAAGGTATTTTTGCGGCCGTCCAGATTACCGTGAACAGCGCCGTCCAGAACTTGAGGCAGGTCAGAACAGTCGCTTTTGTCAGTTCTGTGGGTATCCTGTCTTCGCCAGGCGACTTCCCATTTTTTCAGCTTCTTTGCTGCTGCTATAATTACGGTGGATGACGGTGAATCCGTGCTGATGTCTAAGGAAAACAGTGTTGTTGCTGGGATCTCTGGGGGATCGCCTAGTGGAGGTCCGTTCAACACCTTCTCGAAGTGGCTGGCCCAAACTTCTTTTACATCAGACTGCTCGGTTATCAGGATACCCGAGAGGTCTTTTACTGGTCCATGTTTTATAGAGGATTTCTTTCCAATAATCTTATTAGTGATTTTATAGACGCCTCTTGAGTCATCAAAAATATCACCCATAAATGAGCCACCGGCATCGTGCCCCTGCGTTTCTCACGAATGTCAGTCTTAAGCACATCTTTACAAATGTCAATCGCATCTTTCAGAACTTCCTTGCTGAAGAACTTAGAAGCAACTTTCATCACTAGTTCCCGATCAATCATGCTCTGAATTTCTCTTTGCAAAAAGTTCAAAACAGGTGACTCGAAAACTGTAATTTATCAATTGCAAAAAATCAACATATATCCAATAATCATAGTCCAAAAATTGTTCCAAGGTCACTGAAATAAGTCAAGTTTTCTTAACATGCTTCCTTATGTACTGGAATAACCCTACACTTAAATCTTTTTTTTTACCTTATATTGAAGGGGGAGTTAATAATGAGTTTTAAATTAGGACAAATCAAGAAGAAAAAGTCTGGAGATTTTAAGATTAAACGTATTGGAATAAAAGATTTGAAAGCGATATAATGCACTAAACTCCAGGCCAATAAGAAAGTATCTGCTTTGATTTGATGCGGCTCAGGTGTATATTCTAATTCAACTAAAACAGACCACTTACCCAAACGGTTGCGCCTTTCGAAGTAATGGGAAAATCTTCCGTTTGGCGCTATATTTATAAAACCATTTGTTCTTTTGGGTGGCAGACATTGTCAACTTTGGAAGAGGTTTATCAACATACACAACATTAAATTCAACAGGTATGCCACCCTTGATAACCTTGTGCTTCAAGACACGAATTGGCAAATACCATTGTAGATGTTGACTGTGTTCAGAATTGTCACCAATTACTTTTAGCGTGCTTATTGAAATGACTATATCAGGCTCATATGTAATGGCAAGATTTTGGGCGTTCATATCTTGACTGACCTTTAAAAAGAGGAACTTGGATGTAAGTTATTATTTTAAGATAGAATAGAATAAGGCTTTATTCTTAAAACTTTTAACAAGAGATAAATAGCCGAATATAAGTTCGTGTCATACAAAAAAAAAAAATGAAGTAAACAAAAGCATCACAAACACTTCAATGAAATTAGGAACAGGACAGGGACACCAAAACATTAAGAAATATAAACAGACAAACTACAGACAAATAAAAATTAAACATTTAACAAAATATTAAAGTAGCTAAAATAATGTCATATCAAACAGGTCATACATTAAAGGTAAACATTAAGTCATAAAACGGCATATAATGAAATAAGTCATTAAAAAAAAAGTGTCAAAAGAGTAAAAAAAAAGAATTCATTAAAAGACATTGGAGGTGATAAGGATTTGAGTGAGCGTTGGTATCAAGCTGTCTAAATACCCTCTTGTTTTAGTTTATACAGGTGTTAGAATGGGGATGAGATTTTTTGCCTCCCTTTGGAGAGGTTTCCGTTCAGTATTATGGGAGGCCGGAAAAAGGGTTTCAGTTCGGATGTTGGTTCTTGCATTACCACCAAAACGGAGGCACATACCAGGTTGTCTATTTTCCAGGGTTTTGATTTTAAACTTTTGTAAGAAGTAGGAGTAAGGCAACTTCCCTTCCCGTGCTGTTATTTTTAAAGCCCTTTTCTGAACGGATTCCAACCTTTTGGTTTGATTTTTATTTAATGAGAAGTGCCATAGAAGGCAAGCATATTCGAGAGATGGGCGAATAAATGATATGTAAAATTTCAAAATATGAGAAGCAGGACATTGATATTTTGCCAATTGCTTAAGGAAACCTAGGGAAAAATTGGCTTGCTTGGTTATATTTAAACTATGGGCTTCCCATTTAAGATCGGAAGTTATAGTTACTCCTAGAAGTTTTATTTTTTGTGCCCTAAGTTCACTTAAAATAATAGACGTAAATGATGGGCCTGTGCTTAGAAAATTGATTGTTAGAATTGTAGATTTCAATGGGTTTACATGCATTTTATTTTTGAGGGCATCTATTGCAACATCTTCAAGGATTTCTAGTGGACTACTTTTTATGTTTTTCCTGGTGACATCTAGTTGAGTCATATCATCCACAAATTTCGATCATTAGGGGATATATTGTGCCAAATTGTTTACCATAACGCTGAATAAGATCGGTCCAGTTATACTACCTTGGGGTATTCCGTTATAGACTGGTAGAGGTTCAGAATAAGTATTTATGTAATTGACCACTTGAGATCGTTGGCTTAAAAATGATGAGCTAATTTTTACCAGAGAGGGGTCGATTTAGAATTCATGAGAAAGTTTATCAACTAAAACATTATGGTCAACATTATCAAAAGCCTTTTCTAGTTCAACTAATATGAGCATAGGCTACGTATTTGATATCTCTAGGTTTTTCACTACTCTGTCATACAAATGTACAAGATAGTGGAGCGTTGACACCTTAGGGACATTTCGAAATTGTCGAAATTCAATACGTTCTGCAATTGAGACCATGAGCCAGTCAGATAAAAATGATTCATACTGCTTTGAAAAAGTAATGTTAATGTTATTGGTCTAACTTTGTCAAAATCAACCACAGTACCCTTTTTAGGAACTGGAGTTAAATAACCTTGTCTCCAAAGAACCAGGAATTCACCTGTTTTTATGATCTTGTTGAAAATATCTACCAGTGGCTCTGAGATTTTATCGGAGAAAGCTTTTACGAGTGCCATCGGAATATCCACGGGGCAGATAGTGGTTCTTTTTAATTTTTGGATTTTATTTGTGATCTCAGATTTTGTGATTATTGGTAAATTATCTTCAGAGGTCTGGGAGGAAATTCTTTCCAGATTCAGGGGTAGGTAACGTTGGGAAGTCAAACTAAGGTGGCGGTTTATGTCGTTCACGGTTTTTATAGGAGGCTCATTTAAGTTAAAGTTTAGTTGTTTAGGTTCTTTGCCACAAATAAATTTTATTTCCTCATACCATTTTTTTGGATTGCCACTGCATAAGTGATTTATTTGTTTTTTTAGAAATTTGATACAACCTACGAAATCGCTTCTTTAAATTTTTCCTTAATTTGTTGGCCTCTAGAATTTTTCCTTCTTTAAGGCATTTAATTTTTTCCAGAATTATTTTTTTAAGGTTATGATTGAAGAACGGTTTGTCAGTGGAACATTTTTTTGGTCTTTTTTATCGGGAATGATCCAATGTAGTGTTTAGTTAGGAGTCCATGGAGCCGTAAGACTTTGTCATTAACATCTTCTGCATTTATAATTTCGCTCCAAGTTTCGCTTATTATCCAATTTCCGAATTCCAATAAGGCTTTATCTGTTACTGGTCTGGAGCAAATTTCGGTAACCTAATAATTGCGTTTGGCCTCAAAATCTGGGATAATTTTAATTGAATAATGGTAGCTACCACCGAGCTCAGGAAGCAGAGTTGGTTTTTTTATAGTATTGTTTTATATTAGTGTAAATAACATCTAGTTGGGCTCCTCCCTTCGTCGTTGGGAAATCTACCATTTGTTTGCGATTAAAATTAAGACAAGTTGAGACTAAAGATAAATCATTTTTACCCCCTAATAAAAAGGTTTCCGGCGTAAGGATATTTTAGTTGGATTTGATCAGTACTGCCATTTATTTTTTCTATGTAATTTTGTTTTCATTGTAGGTTTTGATTGGGAGCGAAACAAAAAAATCTAACCATAATAATATTTAATAAGTGGGGCAAAATCTTGGATCTAATGCATATCCAAATATTTTCTTCAAACTCGTTAAAAATAGGTGTAGGAATTGGTATTAGGCATAAATTTTCTGTGACAAAGAGCAAAACACCGCCCCATTTTTTCCCATAGGATGGTAATGAGGCCTTAACTTGATGAAATTATGGTAACCATTTAAATGGAGTAAAAATGAATTTTAGTTAAGCACATCCATGATAGGGATAACGTCTAGATACAACAGTCCCGAAGTTTTGTTTACTTCCTTAAGCTTGTCGAAATTCCAGCTTTCAGCATTACTTAGATTAAATAAAAAAAACAAGTTTTCTTAACTGAAAGTAAGAAGCGATATTAAAACTTAAAACGAACAGAAATTATTTCGTATATGAAAGGGGCTGTCCCCTCCTCAATACCTCGCTCTTTACGCTAAAATTTTTTTATTGTTTTAAAATATAAAGTTGTGTGACAGATTCAACCTTTAGCGTAAAGAGCGAGCATTGAGGAGGGGACAGCCCCTTTCATATACGGAATAATTTTTGTTTGCTTTAAGTTTTAATGTCACTCCTTACTTTCAGTTAAAAAAAAATTTTTATGTAATTTCTGAACGTTTTTGTATTAATACAGCTTTGATTTTGGGTCACCGTACATGAATAATAAAAACGAAATTTGCATATTAATTTTACTTTTTTGGCTAAATGGCTTTCTCGAAATTTTGTTCTGACGTAACTTATCAATTAACATACGTAACGAACTTCTATATTCGTATGCTTTATTACGTATATTAGGGAGTTTACCCCCTAGTCGATACCTTGCTCTTTACGCTAAAGTTCGAATCACAAACCCCTGAATCACAAAGGCCGGTTAATTAGAATAGATAGCTCTTTTGAAAGTATTAAAAAAAAACTTTAGCGAAAAGGGCAAGGTATTGACTAGGGGGCGAACCCCCTCACATATGTAATAATTTCTGTTTGTTTTAAGTTTTAATGTTGCTCCTTACTTTCAGTTGAATAATCCGGCGCCCCCTTCATAGAAATGTCCCTTCCCCCAAGGAAACATCCTTTACGGAAGGATCCTCCCCCGTAAGCCCCTCCCCCGATCCCCCCCCCCATTAGAAAAAATCCCTCCTCAAACGCCTTTATACTTCCCATTAACCAATACTATATGTAAACAATGGGCCAAGTTCATAACTTCCAGCCCTTCCCCCGGGAAATATGGGGGATTAAGTCATCCTCAAAGACATGTTTATTATATTTTCGACTATGCTGAACTAAATGTCTATCTCAAAATTTTGATTGGGGGACTTTGGGAAGAAAATGAGCGTGGGAGGGGGCCACGTTGCCCTCCAATTTTTTAGTCACTTAAAAAGGGCACTAGAACTTTTAATTTCCGTTCAAATGAGCTCTCTTACGATTTTCTAGGACTACTGGATCGATACGATCACCCCTGGGAAAAAAAAAACAAATAAACAAATAAACTCGCATCCATGATCTTTCTTCTGACAAAAAATACAAAATTCCACAATTTTGCAGATAGGAGCTTTAAACTTCCGCAGTAGGGTTTTCTGATACGCTGAATCCAATGGTGTGATTTTCATTCTGTGACTTTTCGGGGGTGTTTCTCCCTTTTTTCGAAAATAAGGCAAATTTTCTCAGGCGCGTAACTTTTGATGGGTAAAACTAAACTTAATGAAACTTATATATTTGAAATCAGCATAAAAATTTGATTCTAGTGATGTATCTATGGATATTAAAATACCGGTTTTTAGAGTTTCGGTTACTATTGAGCCGGGTCACTCCTTACTTACAGTTCGTTACCACGAACTGTTTGATAAATTTTTGGGAAATTGTAGCATGAAGCGTCACAATAATATGTTTCATATCACTTATATTTTTTATTTTGACGGGAGGTTGTTGTGAGTTCTGGGGTCTGGGTTGTCATGTCCGTTAAGGGGGGTACAATTTTGGGGGATGGGAAAAGTGGTATAGTAAGATAATTTGTCTCTACTTCAAAATAATTCACACCTGAGTAATTCTTGTGTGATGAGGGATGGGAGGTATATAGGGGAGTGCTATGTTCCTGGGGATAAAGTGGGGGGTGACTAGGGGGAGATCGAGAGGGAATGGATCTTTTTGAAAGGGTGGGTTTGATTTGTAGACATAGACTGTAGGCTACATGGGAGAAGGTTCGGTCTAAAGAGTGGACTTTCTTTGCGAGGGATGAAACATGGGTTAGTGATTAACGTCGTAAGTCCTTGAAGGGAGGAACTATAGTTTGGCGTGGAGAATTCGGCGTTGGTAGAGAAATCGGCGTTCTTTTTTTCGGTATTTTTGGGGAGAACTTGGGGCTAAAAAATGGGGACTCTGATGCGAGGGAGATTTACGGATGCGTAAGAATGAACACTTAAGACTAAAACACACTCCACTGTTAAATTTTTGGCAGAAATTTTAGAAATATAAAGACCTAATCAAGGTATATTTTGAAGAAAAGGTTTTGAAGAAAGGTGGTTTATCACACACTTGAGATAATTGTCAAACAAGAGTTTGCTAGGCTGCTGTTAAAGGAAGGATCCGCTGTCAGAGGAAGGTAATGGATCTAAGGATCAAAGTTTAACCAAATATACTACTACTACTACTACTACTAACAACTCACCGTAGCACCAAGCCGCCTGAGGCCGGCACAGCTACGCACGCTCCTCCTCCTCCCCAATCTATTCAGAGCCTCCCTTTTTACACCCACCCACGAAGTTCCGATTTCATTTAAATCTTTCTTTATGACGTCCTCCCACCCCATACGGGGACGACCTGCTTTCCGTTTAGCCCTAAACGGTTGGCCGAAAAGAACAATCTTCGGAAATCTGTCATCCTCATCCGCACAACGTGTCCTAGCCACCTCAACCTTTCTTTCATTATAGCCTTAGAGAGCGGTATTGAACCACATTTTTCGTAAAGCCTATTGTTTGAAATACAGTCCGTCATCCGGGCGCCCAGAATAATCCTTAACCAATTTCTCTGGAAAACATCTAGCAAATCTTCAGCCGCTTTTCGGAGCGTCCATGCTTCAGAGCCCTATTTGACCAATGTCATCACTGCAGCTTCTAATATTCTAATCTTGGTTTGCAGACTTATCTTCCTATTCCTTCAAACTTTTTTTAACTGTGAAAAACACCCTGAGCTTTGGCTGTTCTACTTTTAATATCTTCACTGCTCCCACCATCTTTACTAAAAATACTACCAAGGTAAGTGAAGCTGCCCACCTGATCAATCTTTTCATTACCCAAAGTCACCTTTTCATCTTCACTTATTCCTAGCCTTAGTGACTTAGTCTTCCTAACATTAATTATCAAACCAATTCTAGCACCCTGAACTCGCAAAACCTCTAAAACTGTCATTCATTTTGCTCACACTTTCATCTAGGATGCTTAAATCCTCAGCATAATCCAAGTCCAGGAGACTTTTTCCTCCCCATTTGATTTCGTGGTCTCCCATTGCCTTTCCTGCGCTCCTTAAAACAAAGTCCATCAAAATAATCCATACAAAGGGGGATAGAATACAACCCTGCTTAACCCCTGATTTAATACAAAACCAGGTGCTAACCTCATTTCCTACCTTGACCGCAGCAGTGTTATTCTCGTACATAGGACTAATCATTTTAATGTACATTATTTGTCTGGTATACCATACAAGGATAAAACCTTTACTAAAGCTCTTCTATCAACAGAATCGAACGTTTGCTCAAAATCTATAAAACTGAGGACCAAGGGTGTTTGAAAACTAAGGCACTTCTCAATTATTAGCCTAAGAGTGAAAATTTGGTCGACACATCCTCTACCTTTTCTAAAACCGCAATATTCTTCTCTTAAAACTTTTTCTACGGCATCTCTCAGTCTATAATGTATCATAATGGTAGGTAATTTACTTTCCACGGGAACCAGAATAATGTTTCGGTGATTGCAATGCTCACTCTCATATGCTTTGACAAAAATCGACTTAATTAAGGTTCTCATGGAATCGTTAGGTACTTTTCTCTTATTAAAAATAATTCTTATACTCTTTAGTAAATTATTTATAACCTCAGATCCACCATATTTAAGAAACACATTTACAAACCTATCAGCACCTGGAGCCGTATTATTTTTTAATCCTTTTAGTAGTGTTGCTAATTCCTCCTCACAAAACAAATTTTCCTTCATATCCAAGGTATCACAAACTTTTTCATTTTTCTCTATATCTTTTCCTGCAACTCTATCTCGGTCTAGCAAATTCTCCAAATTTTTGACCCATCTCCCTTTAGTTCTTTCTGTACTGCTAATTGTGCTCCTATCTCTGTCTTTAACTGGGACAAGTCCGGATTGACTACTCCGTCTCAGTTTGTTAGCATGCCAGTACAATATCTTACTATTATGCCGTCTAGCTGAATCTTCCAGATTCTTGCCCATTTTATTCGTGGCCTCCACTTCACACCTCCTTAGTTCATATTTTAGTGCTTTTCCCACTTTCTTTACAGTCCTTTTGTTTTCATAAGATCTATCACTCAGATAATTCTTGTACAAGTTCTTTCTCCTTTCTATTAAACATAAACCTTTTTCACTAATATTCATAGCTGCAGTCCTAGCTTTCTTCCCTAATACATCTTCAGCAACTTCACAAATTATTTTTCTAAAATTATTCCAACCATCTTCCACATTATTAAATTTTGAACTCTCAAGTTTAGTATTCAACTGTTCCTGGAAAGTTTCTCTCAAATTCTCATCCTGAAGTCTATCAACATCGTAACTTCCCGGGAGGTAGTTGCCCTTCCGATATTTCAGCTTTAAATTAACCCTTGACACTACTAGATGATGATCTTTACTTTTAACATCAATAACGGCACTCCTATATACCCTAGTATCTTGTATTGATCCTGCCAGTCTTTGGTTTACCATAACATAATCAATAAGGTTAGCTGTCTTACCATCACGTGAATATCATGTTAACTTATTGGACATTTTATGACCAAACACCGTACTGGTTATAACTAGATTGTTATACCTACAATATTACACTCACAACTATTTTCACATACCAGATGTGTGAAAATGTCAAATGCGAGCTTTAGACGTGATAGCAACGGAATTAAGTTCAAGAGACAATTTAGTCATAGTCGAAAAAAAACGCGTGAAGTGATTCCTCATAGACTTTGCTCAAGGCAGCATTCACAGTAACGTTACATAGTTCATATTCAACACACAATTGTATCATGATACTGTGGCATAGTAAAACAGAAATTCAAACGAAGTGATTCTCTTTAGATTCTCCTCAATGTGGCACTCCAGGCCTGGGAGGTCCCGAGGGGGAGGGGGCGGGGCACCTCGCTCCCTATGTATTTGGCATTTGGAAAAATGTTTGTCGAAGGAAAAATTTTCGGCAGAAACTATGCAAAATTCCTGATTTCTACAGAAAATTCGGCAGAAAATAGGTAGCGATTCGGTAAAATTTATGAAGTTCGCCCCCTTCCAACGAAAAGAGGCTCACGATTCCCCTGATTCCAGGTATACCAGTTTCCGTGCTCAGACACTATTCCCTCCAAAGATCTGTGTCCAGGCAGCATCCACAAACCAAGCATTCAGGTCTGGAATCAAGAAAAAAATCAGAACCAAGTACAATAGCAAATTCTGCCAACCAAGAAGCTTGTTTTGGTCCTATTATTATTACCTTGGTAATATAAATACCAAGGTTCATTTTATGAACTATAAGTTTGTACAAAATAGGTTCTTTTGGGTATCAAAGATATGATAAATGTGACACCAAGTAATTTTTTTATATTCTAATATTTCTCAAAGCAAAAAAAAAATTGAATTTAACATATTCAAAAAGAAGAGAAGCTTCTAAGAATCATAAAAACAAAACAAGGACCAGTAAAAATAAACTGAATGAATATAGAAGGAGTGCAATAAGTTGGGGAACGCAGGCTAAGGGAATCAAACTTGACAAAATTTCACATAAGACTTTTGAACCACGCATCATGACAACTTAATCGATGTACTGAAATTTTTCGGCTGAGCCGTTGAAAAAAAAAGTCTTTTTCCAAAAATGACTTTCTATCCAATTTCATGATTTAGTTTTAACAAAATTGATAGAATAAACAAAATTGGTATTAGCAGCCCTTTATTTCTGCCTTTTCCACTGCGCGCAAGGCCTTAGAAGCCAGAAAAAAAAAACCACCAGTCACACCCCAGGGTAAACCTAGAAATGTTGGCTGTAGTAATTAAAAATTTGGAAAGTTAGACAATGTATATTTTGTCCATAAAGAGTGGAAACACTAAAATCTACGTTATATTTTGGATACGTTGTCTCATCATGTTTCACCATACGTTGTCTCATCATGCTGTTCTGTTTAGTTCAGCAACTCGACTACCTCTGTTATAAGCAAATGATTTTCAGCTCATCCGTTGTGCTTTTTTCTGACAATTATAAACTTTGCTTTAACCATCTCGACCTTATCAAGGAAAATTATTGCCAAATATGAAGTTACTAAGATTATTCTATCGTTTGAAAAGCTATGAGATAAGCTGTCCGAAGGTGACTTTTTTACTTCAACACTTCACCAGAGTCTAGTCAGTCTATTTGCAGTTGTGATTTTGTTCGTTGCGAGTCGTTCATTTTACCACCATTTTCGCAGTTTTACCTGTTTGCTGTTTTGCTTGTGTTTAGATGTTTGTTTCTTTTCCTTCCTTCTTATTTTTGCTTCTCCACTATCTTCTACAATTTAAGACAGAGTGTTAAAAAACAGCTTACTATCATTTAGTAGATATTGACCAACAGTTCTTTTTTGCGCAAGGACAGTTTTTGTTTGGTCTCTAAGATGAAAAAAAAAACAATTCGGACATCAAAAGTTCCAACTTTAACTATTTGTGATTTAAGAAAAGACCTCATGACAACGCAGGGGATGAAGCGGCCCCTGCAAACTCTAAGGAATGGATCAAATGTGCCAGTTGTATGGTGCGTCTCTGCTGGCCTCTGCAATTTTTCAGTTAAACGTATTTTGGAAAGAACAGAAACTTAACATTGCACATGTCACTAATCTGTGGTAAAACAGATTAGCCCTATCGATGAAGAGCATTTCGCTTAATAACAATAATAATAATAAAGAGATCCTCCAGGGTCATTGATGATATATAGGGCGTCGAATCAACGTTTCGATTGCCGGGTCTTTTTTACGAGGACAGGTAACAAACCTGTGCCTAATTTTGCTGTAGCTGGAACTGAGGCCATGGCCCCGTATTACCAAGCAGATTATCAATCAACTGTGCTACTGCAGGATTTCACTTAACAAGATAACTCATGGGTATCAGTTAGACAAAAAAAAATCTTTAAAACAAAGGCTGATGGGCCATACAGGAAATAGCCACGGAAGCTAGTATTAGATGAATACACCACAAAAAGGGCAATAGTTATTCTGAATTGTATCCGATTTTTATTCCTTCATCCGTAACTTAAAGGTACCCTTAAAGCACTTTGGGTTTCTATGCTGTAGGAAACTATAAGTAGTGAGTTCTTTTTTCCGGACCATGGAATATTTCCTGTATGTAGTAGCAGATTAAATGAAAATAAAAATTTTCAACTGGAAGTAAGGAGTAACATTAAAACTTAAAACGAAAAGAAACTATTCCGTACAGTAAAATGGCTGCCTCCTCCCCAATACCCTGCTCTTTGAGCTAAAGTTTTTTAGTATTTAAAAAAGAGCTTTTGATTTTAACTATACGGCCCGACCCTTGTGTTTCACGAGTCGTTCTGAAAGAATTAGGACACAGCAAAATCTCAAAGAAAATTCCAACGACGCTGAAAATTTCCCCTGGATAATTCCCCAGAACATTTCCACATGTACAATTAAGTCACCAAAAAAAGTAAGATGAAAAAACATATTTCATTTATGAATTCTAAGATATCCCTCGTCTAAACCTTCCCCAGGAAAGTTCACCCCCCAGAAACCCCCAACAACAAATTCTCCCTTAGGAAAGCCCTGGTGAAAAATGTCTATGTACTTCACAATTACGAATAGGCTACTGTATGTAAGCAATAGGTAAATTTCAAAACTTGCAGCCCTTTCCCTGGGGGTTGTAGGAGCCCATGTTTTCCCCAAAGGCATAGTTATGGGACCTTCTAACTATGCTGAACAAGATGGCTGTCTAAAAATTTTGATCAGACGACTTTAGGGAAAAAAGGGCGTGAGAGGAGGGCTGGTTGCCCTCCAATCTTTTTGGTCACTTAAGAGAG
Source organism: Artemia sp. Qi Xiang Cuo (assembly GCF_049724085.1). Taxonomy (NCBI): domain Eukaryota; kingdom Metazoa; phylum Arthropoda; class Branchiopoda; order Anostraca; family Artemiidae; genus Artemia; species Artemia sp. Qi Xiang Cuo. The sequence goes on from NC_142801.1 coordinate 20,721,018, forward strand.
AACTTTTAATGTCCATTGAAATGAGCCCTCTCCTGATCTTCTAAAAATATTGGTTCGATACGATCACCCCTGGGAAGAACAATAACAACAACAAAATATATATATATATATAAACTTATGTCTTTTGTTATTAAAATTCGTTTTTTTTTGTTTTTTTTTTTAGTTTCGGTTGCTATTGGGCCGAGCCGCTCCAAACTTTGTTAGTTACCACGAACTATTTGATTGCTTGGTGGATATTAGATTTTAGTCACTGGCTGGTCATTTTAAACTTTTTTTTTTTTTTACCTGAGGTCACAATTTTGACGAAAATCTACAAAAATGCACTAATATTTTTTTTTTATAAACTACAGTAAAATCAGGAAAACTGTGGTAAAATCTTGGTATTTCATACCACGATTTTTCAAAAAAAAAAAAAAAGATTAAAGGTTCTAATTAAGCGCAATCCAGCACTGGAACTTTCTTTGTTCATTGTTGATTTTCACTTTTGCAAACTTGAAAGTAGAACTTCTTAGATAGAGCTTGCCGTATACTTGTCGACTCAAAATAACTTTCCCCTAGTATCTGCACACAAGAGGGGGATAGGGAGGAATCCCCAACTAAAATGAATAAAAAAACAGTTTAGAAAGGACACTTTCGCGTCCCTTGTACCATAGAGCGCAGTAGGAGTCAACTTCAAAAGCAGCCTTTTTGTTCAATGTCATAAAATCAGATCGCTCTTGGATTTAAATTTACTGGCAACCATTACTTGGGAACAAAGAAGTCCTGAGACGAAAAACACAAAATGCGGTGACAAAATATGCCTCAACCTACCCGTAGATTTTTCTGAAAATATGGTCCATGAGTTTTCTTACTTCTCTGGGTGGCCACTAAACAGTAGTTATTGTTTTCTGCTATACTAAGTTTATCTCTCAGGTTACTGTACCCACATTCACTTCAAAATCTCTACAGTACTTCAAAAACTTTTCGGATTACCACTTTAAAAAGTTTTGGCTGACTTATTTTCAGCTATTCTGAATATTTAAACTCATCTTATAAAATAAATAAAAGTTATAAACAACTTACAGATGTTTTGTACACGGACAGGTGAGGCCTGAGGTTTTTTTCATTAATCTTTTCATATAAAATCACTTCATCGTAGGACTGGCTCACTTTAACATCTTCCACATCACCACCCATGGAGAGAAATACCGGTCTGAGAAGATTACCAAAAGACAATAATGCACGTTGACATTTTGATGCGATTTCTTCTTTTTTAACTGTATAAATAGATAAATTAAACAGAATAAAAGATATTAAGTCATTTTCTCTTATGTTAGGGTACCATAAGCAATCTAGAGAGAGGCGAGAGATGAAAAGATAAGCCTGCGGTCTTCATATTGTAGGCACTAGCTTTTAATACTTTTCAATTGCAGCTTCTTTAAGTTTTTTTTTTTTCTTATTGAAGAAATCACCTCAACAAACTCCGACTGGTCTTTGAGGGTAACCCCCCCCCCTCTCCAAATGAAAGACCACAAGTAAACAAAAAGTGTGAAATCTTGTAATGTTTGCAAAAATAATCACCTTGGTTGAGAAAAACGCGTTTTCATCAAAGCTTGCTCCTGCCCAGACGAATTTTTGCCAGGTTTAAGAAATTTCAAACTTGGCAAAATCCGGGGGAAAAGTAAACTTTACCATTACTTTCCCAAGTAAGGGCCAATATAGGTAGAAAACTGTTCAAAATTCAAATTATTGTAGTTCTTGCTACAGAAACAAACTCGAGACCAGGGCCGTAATTTGCTACGGCCAAGATTTTAAAAATTTAGCGTCTTCAAAAATCTTGTCAAAACTAAGATAGACCTACATAATTCAAGCATCCACGGAAACAGATCATTTTCCTTTAGTATACCCTTATCTTTATATTAATTGAGAACAAATAACAAGTTTATCTAATTTGCGACTTTTCTAGCTTTTTCGGGTGGAGGGAGGTTTATCTGATTCAGAGTTGTCACTCGTATGATTAATGGCTTTTAAATAAAAGCAAGACGGTGCCACCAGCCGACCACACAAACACCTCCCTTAAATCAGACAGTTGACTGAGAAAAACACACACTGATCATTAATAACACGCAACACACTTTGGTAAAAAAAAAAATACTAAAAAGGTAAAACTGAAACACTTGCGCCACCCTGATTACAACTCTTTATACCCTCTTTATCACTAAGTTACGCGCTTCTCTTGACAACCGCGCGAAAGACATTGTTAAAGCACTCACCAAGAAAAGAGTGAGAACAATATTACATATACTTTTATGGTGCTGAATTAATTCGATACATCTTAGCTAAAATGAATTAAATAACGAACACAGATTATTTCTTAGTTTTACACATTCAACATACGGTGCTGTTATACCCAAAATGCGGAAATGGAATTTCCGTTTTTTTGAAAATACAAAAACAAAACTGTTAAATAACATTTAACTTAGACTGTGAAAGTGCAATAGAAATGTATAGCATCCTATCCGGAACTCCTCTTTTACGAAATAACACATAAAAGAAAAGATATATATATATATATATATATATATATATATATATATATATATATATATATATATATATATATATATATATATATATATATATATATATATATATATATATATATATATATATATATATGTATATATATATATATATAATGAAGCAAAATGAATGAAGTTTTAGAGGTTTTGCGAGTTCAGGGTGCTAGTATTGGTTTGAAAATTAATGTTAGGAAGACTAAGTCACTAAGGCTAGGAATAAGTGAAGATGAAAAGGTGACGTTGGGTAATGAAAAGATTGATCAGGTGGGAAGCTTCACTTACCTTGGTAGTATTATTAGTAAAGATGGTGGGAGCAGTGAAGATGTTAAAAATAGAATAGCCAAGGCTCAGGGTGTTTTTTCACAGTTAAAAAAAGTCTGAAAGAATAGGAAGATAATTCTGCAAACCAAGATTAGAATCTTAGAAGCTACAGTGATGACAGTGGTCAAATATTGCTATGAAGCATAGGCGCTCAGAAAAGCGGATGAAGATTTGATAAATGTTTTCCAGAGAAATTGCTTAAGGATTGTTCTGGGTACGCGGCTGACTGACCGTATTTCAAACAATAGGTTATATGAACAATGTGATTCAATACCACTCTCTAGGTCTATAATGAAAGAATGGTTGAGGTGGTTAGGGCATGTTGTGCGGATGAAGGATGACAGATTGCCGAAGATTGTTCTTTTCGGCCAACTATCTAGGGCTAAAGGGAAAGCAAGTCGCCCCGTCTGGGGTGGGAGGACATCATAAAGAAAGATTCAAAAGAAATGGGAACTTCGTGGGCGGATGTAAAAAGGGAGGCTTTGAATAGATTGGGGTGGAGAAGGAGCCTGCGTAGCTGTGTTGGCCTCAGGTGGCTTGGTGCTGCGATGAGTCGTTAGTAGTAGTAGTATATATATATATATATATATATATATATATATATATATATATATATATATATATATATATATATATATATATATATATGTATTCTAATAGGGAATCTAATAAAAATTTGAATCCTCATTAAAATGTCAAGTTGAAAATCTTTTCGTCCTGAAAAGCCTTATATGAATCATATGCGTCTGAACCTAGTATAATATAAATTTACTGAAGATATTTTCACAGGGAATTAGTCTATTTTCAGTGCATAATCCTTCTCCGTCAGTGCACCACTACTGGCGGTTTTTGATATCTTCCTATGGATCCTAATAATTGAAAACCTTATGAACCCAAAACCGTTTCCTTTTAGGTTTTTTTTTTGTATTTCTAATCTGAAAGAAGAAACGAAGACAGCTAGTGCCTGATCTGTTTAAGCAGCTAAACAGTTGGAGCACCTTTTTAGTATTAAAATAATGTTCTGTTGCTATGATATTGTCGGTATTAGTCATAAAAAAACAACAGAGACAACATTGCCTATCCATTGTATAAATAAAAAAAAAGTTATTTTAGTTTTAATTGCCGCGTATTTTAGTAAGTCAATTTTTATTTTAATCTATTTCTTTTGCTGATGACAGCTCTTATAGAGCCGAAGCACTGAATTTAATAAAATTTCACTCTCTTAAAATAATTCATCGTTGTTTTATCTTTCGTCATAGATTGGTACCACTTTGACGTCAATATGTCATACGTCAAGCGGGTACCAGGTACCAGACAAATGGTGCTCGACTCACTGACCGTACCGCAAACAGTAGGTGTGGTTCAATCCCGCTTTCTAGGGCTATAATGATAGAAAGTTCGAGATGGCTAGGACATGTTCATCGGATGTAGAATGACAGATTGCTAAAGATTGTTTTGTTCGTCCAACCGTTTAGGGCCAAACGAAAAACAGATCGTCCCCAGTTAGGGGGGAGGATGTCGTAAGGAAAGATTTAAGGATAATGGGAACTTCTTGGGAGGGTATAAAGAGGGAGGCTTTGAATAGATTGGGATGGAGGAGCAGCGTGTGTAGCTCTGTTGGCATCAGGCGGCTTGGTGCTGCAGTGAGTTGTTAGTAGTCGTAGTCGTACTTGCACGTTAGTCATAATCGAATGTAGAGTTGATTTATTTGAATTTAATTCTTCTAATATTTCCTAAAAACTAAACTGGTAATCACAGTTCAAAAGATCGTGAATTTGATCCCATTTTTATCAGTTTGGTTTGATTTTAGACGTGCCGCGTGTTGGTATCTTTCATTTATTTCTTTCCCTCTTCCAATGCTTCTATTTATTAACAAGTGTCATCGACACGGCTTCGTCTTAGCATATCTATGGCTTTATCTATCTCTATGTCTATGAGTTAGTAGTACAGCTTCGTCTTAGTAAAACATCTAAGATTAGATGTCTTAGTTTAGGCCAACTTTTGATGGCACAAACGCTGCTCGAGTTCTTTCTGTTGAGTGAGACTTTGGCTCTCACTCAGCCACTTTGAGTGGGATCTACATTATCCTACATGATCAAACAGTTTTGGGACCATCTACGGTTTTGTATTCAATAAGATCCATATAAGGCTTTTCAGGGCGACAGGATTTTAAACTAAAAACTTTATTGAGGTCCTGTTAGATATTTTCTTAGTGTGCTAGGCATAAAAAGAAACTTCCAAAGTTTTCCCCGATGGCCTTATTTGATTTCTTGATAAAAACTTTAAAGATTAAAATCCTTCCACTCTTCAAAGCGGAACTTACAGGAATCCGGTGTCTGAACCAAGCTTTAGACTTTCCAATCTGGATGCAAGGAAAAACTCAAAAACATAATCTGTAATCTGTTCGTGCGAAAAAGAGACTTAAGTTTACTTCTGTTCCTGTTGGATGTGAACAGATATAAGATATAAGAAAAACACTTATAAAGTTTTGGGAAATGAAGAAGCCACATTAGCATGTTCATGACTTGTGATTGGTTCATAACTAGTAATATTAGTGTGTTTGTGGTTTTGGTGATCTGCCTGTAGTTCAATGATTCTGGACGATTCATCTGTATTTATATAGCTATTTCTCAGATGAAAACAAGAAAAATGTAAAAGTTACAAATTTTGGTTTGTTTCATATGCCTAATTTTCAAAATGGTATTCGCAGAGCTTTTTTTAAAACATTAGCCAAAATCGTTGCATACAAGGTAGACATGCATGCGTCTGATAATTGCCGTATATGTAACATGACCTTTGGCTGCCTTTTCATCTCCGAAACACTTACCACGGCCTAAAGAGGGAAATACTTCTTTCTTAACGTAGAATGGAGGATAAGATTTGACTCTATCTAGTCGAGTTCGCCATGCCACTGCCACAAACTGATGGACATCTTTTAGTAATGTTTCATACATAACTGAATATTTTTCTGCAGTCTTTCTTGCAGTCTGTTCAAACACTTTTTGTTCCCCTTTAACCATTGACTGTATTTTGAGAAAAATATTATATATTTCCAATTCATCCTCTCGAACTTGAGCCCCTTCGTGGCGAAACTTAATCAAATGAAAAAGAAATTGCGACTGATCGTATTTCGAAACTGATGAAGCATTCGCTGTCCAAGGCTCTGGAGGTTTGGCAACTGTGGCAAATAAACCGCCATGCTGCACACGATATCTTTGAGTCAGTTTTTTCCGAGTATCTGGATCCACTGCTAAATCTCTGCCTTTTTTTTCTTCAGCAGACAAGGGAGAAGAAAAAGTTCCGTGTTGCCGTTGGTATAAAACTGAAAACTCTCGGATTGAGTCAATTGATAGCCATTGTTTCTCACTGTCACAAACTGACGCATTCTCCCTGGAATAGGAAACAAATGTTTGGTTTTAGTGCAAAAAAGAAACAGTTTCGGAGAAACAAACCCAAATTCTGTTACCAATACCAACTTAAAGTCACCTATCTAGAGCCTGTAAAAAGGATCATCGGAATTTCCGCAGAGATGATGGTAAGAATAATCAATACTAGCCACTCAAAATTTAAATTAAGTGAAAAGGTAAAATTAATTATAAAAAAAATCAGCTTCAGAATGTGGATGAAGACGTCTGAACAGCGAAGCATGAAAAAATCATTCTAGCTTCCTCGCATAAACCTCTAAATGACGATGTTTAAATGGATAGAACATACACTTCCAATTGAGGAAACATTCAGTCCTAGTTGTGCGAGAAAAGCTTGAAGAGAAAAATAAGGAGGGTCAAAGGACAGTTGGAGGATCCGGGCCTTAGTAAAAGTGTAGAATAAAATGCTGAAATCTAAAAAGCATAGATATTTCGAACCAAAAATACCTATATATCGTACATCAAACAATAGTACCGACCAAAAATATCTGTATGTTTTTTATTTTGCTTTTTTTTTCAGGTCGATACAGCAAACTGTTTCAATAATTAGATATTTTTTTTAAAAAGAAAGGTGTACTAGAAGACCAAAATTCCCAGAAATTTCCCTAAAATTTCGCCTAAAAGACGTTTCCCTAAAATTTCTTAAGTAGAATAGAGCGCTTTGATATTCAAAGTAAGGTTAGATTTTCTTAAACCACCCCATGACAACACGTATTCTTATTTATGTACATTATGATTCCATCTTTTCTTACCTTTCCTTCTTATTTTTTTTTTTACACCAAAATAAAAATTCTGCAACGTTACACAATTTTTTCAAGGTAAACCTTGCAAATTTCATCCTTCTAACCTTTTCATGGGCACTTGAGACTCGGGACATTATGTTTAGGAGCATTAATTACGTTCTAAAAGAAATATTAGCCTTCCACGCATTTGAATACCAATATCATTTAGTTCTTTTTGATGAGGTAACCTTAATTACCACAGTAAATGCTTTACAACAATCTTTTGCGGAAGCAGTTGAAATACAAAAAATACATACATACATGCCTCACTTCAAACTAACATACTAGGGATATATTTATAGACTGTATTAGCGATAATTTTATTAAGACGACCAAGATCAATAAGTCGTCTTAATACAAATCAAATCAGTAGACAGGCTGCATTAATAACCAGGGAAAGAATTCATGCCCATCAAATTCTGGAATGGTGATCCATTGGTGGTTTATTTTCTCCAGTCACTTTTTTGCTTCTGTATAGATTACTATGGACCCAATAATTCAAGCAAACCAACATTTTCCCCAGTTTTATTTATTTTGGTTTCCCTGATTCAAGAAATTCAGATCGAGTATGAAACCAAATAAAAAAATAATTTGTTTGTCAATTTTAAGGGGCCAGTGCCCGCAATCTATTTTTTGTCTTTGTAGCTTGGTGTTCTCTTGGTGTAGGGAATTTACAGACGCATGTCCCAAAATGTTAATAAAAACAATTTTTTAGGGGAGGGGGGCAATAATGCTTTTTATTTTTCTTGTGGATTGGAGCCGATGTATCCCAAGAACTTAAGAATACAAGTTTTAAGCCAATCTGAAAATAAATTTATCTTACCTTTTCTCGTCCCATTTTTGTGTTTGTGTGTGTGTTTTGGGGGGGGGGTTAAACCTCCAAACTAATATGATTTATTGTATTCCTCTAAACGCCGGGGGCTAACGGCTTCAAACAAATCTGGGAAAACATGGTTTTTGGCCCGTTTTCTGGCTCCAAAAAACCCTCCCTATCCAAACAAAACTTTTTTTCTCCTTAGCCCAGGCAACAATGCTTCTAACTTTTGATCCAATATATATATATATATATATATATATATATATATATATATATATATATATATATATATATATATATATATATATATATATATATATATATATATATATATATATATATATATATATATATATATATATATATATATATATATATATATATATATATATATATATATATATATATATATATATATATATATATATATATATATATATATATATATATATATATATATATATATATATATATATATATATATATATATATATATATATATATATATATATATATATATATATATATATATATATATATATATATATATATATATATATATATATATATATATATATATATAGATAGTAGACCTTTGAATTTCCAATCGAATGAGCCCTTTTTCAAGATTCTACGACAAAGATTTCAATAAAAACTTATAAGCCCCCCGGGCATAACTTATAACCCTTGCTCTGAAGACTGTGGAGGGAGTGTCCTGCTCAAAGGTATAATTTCCTGAACTTTAACTGCGTGGAACAAAATGGCTATCTGAAAATTTCAATTGGATGTGTTTGGGGAAATGGTGGGCGTGGAAGGGGTGTTAGTTCCCTTCCAATTACTTTCGACTATTAAAAAGGGTACAAGCCATTTCAATTTCTAATCAAATGAGCCCTTTTTGAAGTTTCTACGACAAAGCGTTCTTTCAAAACCTCATATGCACCTAGGGAATAACTTGCAACCCTTGTCCTGAGGGCTGTAAAGAGGTTGTAATCCTCAAAGACCTAATTTCCAGAACTTAAAACTACGTTGAACAAAATGGCTATCTCGAAATTTTGATTCGATATGTTCGGGGGAAGGATGGGCGTGAGGAGGGGGGGAATTTCCGATCGCATGACCCTGTTTTGAAGTTTCTACGACAACGCCTTCCATAAAAACCATATATGCCCCCAGGCCATAACTTAAAACCCTTGCCCTGAGGGTTTTGAGGGAATGCCCTCCTCAAAAACATATTTTTTATCTGCAAATCAAATACGCTGAACAAAATGGCTAACTCAAAATTTTGATTGGATGTGTTGGGGGGAATGATGGGCGGGGGGGGGGGGGCTAGTTGTCCTCCAATCACTTTCGACTATTAAAAATGCCACTAGCCCTTTGAATTTCCAATCGAATGAGCCTGTTTTGAAGTTCCAACAACAATGCTTTCCATAAAAACCCTATATGCCCCCAGGGCATAACTTAAAACCCTTACCCAGAGGACTGTGGGGGAGTTCCCTCCCCCAAATCCAATTTTCTATCTTAAAATCAACTACGCTGAACAAAATAGCTATCTCATGGGGGAATTATAGCTTGTCACATTTACCTGCAATATAAACGCGGTTTTTAATAAAAAGAAAAAAGGTGAGAGGAGAGGGGTACACAGGAAAATATATCCCCAAGGCACAGCCTCGACTCTCAACGGTCCTGGCAGCCAATATTTCTAGTTAATAAAGCTACAATCCAGGAGCCAAGGTAATACAAATTAAGATATAGAGATGAAAAAAATTAAATGATACAAATTGAAAATAAGGAGTCATGAAAAGAATGGCATTTGGCCCCCACCCGTGTCATCATCAACTTCCACTCATTTTATTACAGAATAAGTAGGCATGGATGTTTTATAGCTTGCATTTTTTTTTTTTTTTTTTTTTTTTTTGATTTGCTATGAAGGCTACACTATCAGTTGGTATCCACCAAAATTATCTAGACTTGCTCTGAAGTCCTTGTGATGGTTTACTACATACTTTTGGTGTCTCATCTCTATTTTTACTTTTTTATTTAAAATTTTAGCATTCTACACTACAGATTAGAAAACTCCTCCTCCCTTGGATCATGGCCTGTTGCAGTCCTCTATCGATCCATCAACATGCCCTTTGAAATCCTTGTAAAAATTCATTGAAATGAATTTTTTCTAATTTCCAATTCTATATATATCTAAAATGTTAATCATCTTTCCTTTCCGCTTTTAGACACGGCCCACTTCAATCCTCCTCCAATCCACCATCATCCAATTGCCACAACAACTTCAATATTGCTCTACCACCAACAACCTTTCCCTACAGACCCCCACGCTTTTGATCTTCTCCTGTTAGAGCTATTTGCCAAGTTTAAACCCAATCAGTCCATGCGCTTAGGAGTGTTAAGCAGACAGACAACGGATTATAGTGTATACTATAATTAAATTAACAATTTTTCAAAAATTTGATTCAAAATCACCACCTAAGACCCCGGCCCGCTCCAATCCTTTTCGTATCCCTCAACAACCAATTACCGGCACATCGATGGACTTTAATGCCACTCTTCCACCAACTACCCTCAGACCTTACACCTAAGCTTTACCCAAACGAAACAACAGACCGATAACTAGAATCAAGATGCAAATCTTAAGGAGCAAAGCGAGCTGAGGGAAGCAAAGAAAAAGGCCACAAATAAGACTATTTGGATCAGACTATTTTGTCCAGTGAGATAACCAGCCAGCGAAATGTTAAATTCCACCTGATTGGCTCTTCTGTCTGAAATTATAGCCAGTATAAAAGAATTAAGGTTTTTGAATCGAAAGATTTTTGCCTTTGTTTCTCTGTGTTCAAAAATTTCCCTTGAATATAAATGACTAGAACACAAACAATGGTATATACGCTACTGCAGCTAGGAGCTTTATTTCAAGAGCTGTAAAATAATGTTATTAAAATTAGATATAAGCTTATTTTTAGTAAACTTATTACATTACCTTCGTTTTATGAAGAACATAGACCTTAAAATATTTTTTTAATTTTTTTTTTCCATTGTTTACTAGGCTAACTAATATGACCACTAAATGTCCAACTACAAAGTTGTTTCACTGTTTGGATGATATATTACCGCCAATTTTCTTTCTACGGCAATGTAGTAAACATCGATACAAAGAGAAAAGAGGGAGAAAAGAAAGAGATAAAGTAAGAGAAGACAAATCAACTTACACCAAAGAAAGGGAAACGACACTCATAATATAAGAAAGATGGTAAAAACAGATAAATTAGGTAAAAGCAGATAAAAGACAGATGGTAACGCTGATGCAAAGGTGATAACGCAAGAAAAATGTAGAACAAATATATAAAAAATTGTTCTATGCTTTGGAGGTTTTTATTCTTACGGCATCCTTAGCCAATGCGGTATTAGAACTTATCTATGGAAAAACAACCTACCAAAGACAATCTTCACTGAATTTTTCTTTTAGATTAGGTGGATTTATTCATATACAGTAAACGAACAATAATAAACAAAAAACAATAAAGGCACATACATCAACATGTACAAAATAATCTCTCCAGTCTCTAAGGTGAGGAATAAAAGGAAAATAAAACTGAAAAAAAAACAGGAAACACACACACTCATGCCAAAAAGGAAAATGACAAGCAGCCCCCCTCCACTCACTGCCCGACGAAAACCAAAGAAGACCGAAGTATCATGCGTAATTAAAATGCAACACAAATTCCAACTTGGCCCAGAGACATCAACCGCACACGGGAACTAAAAAAGAAAACAAAAAAAAAAATACTCCACTTGCGGACCAGAAGTCTCTTTTCGCAGACAACACTGGTTCAAAAAATAAAGTTCACCTAACCGTTCAACTTACCAGTCTACTAAATAAAATGGGTCTTTGGTTTCACAATTTTCAGAGCTTTCCATTTAGAGCTCAAGACAAATACGGCAAGCAATGGATATCTTCTCCCTATAAAAAAAACAACAAAAAAACAAAAAAAAACATGGATATAAACAATAGTAGCCTAGTGAGGGATATAATATAAATGACCTCAGAAATCAACGGGTCTAAATTGGTACGTATGCATTTCAGACAACCGTTTCTCCATTTTCTAGGGCGATATCTGTCAATATTTAGCACCACCCCTTCATGGACTTAGGTATGTTAATTAGCCTTCAACTAACAACTTATATACACCCAAATTCTCCCAAACAGAATTTTTATTTTTCCTATTTTCTATAAAGTTTTAAGTTGCTAATTTAGTTGCTTTAATGAGCATCTTTGTTTCCCTGTTTTGCGGGACCTCGGGCGTGGAATTCTCTATGACAGGGCATAAGACTAGCAGAAAATGATAACCAGTTCAAGAGTAGGTTGAAACGTCACCTTCTGGAAAGCTAATAATGCATAAGATTATTATTTTTTCTTTTTTACAAGTGAATTTTTGAATATGTAATTGACTGTAATGTTGGAAAAAAACGTCATAAACTACCCAATGGTTTCCCTTATAGTTGTTGAAAGACGTTATTAACGTTATTGACCTGTGCTCAACTTGTAAACTGTATCAACAAAGCCAGCCTTGCTATGCTGAGAAATCTCTCAGCATATATCAACAAAGCCAGCCTTGCTATGCAGAGAAATGTTGAGTCCACTATTTTGAAGTTGGAACATTTTTGTGGTGCTTTTCCTCGTTTTTCAGTGAGTTGCTCGCAATGTTTTCTATTTTAGTTTCTATTTTGTATTTCTTAAACCCACTTTTACTTGTATAATATAATGGGCTATCAATGAGTTACTATTATTATGTGTAACAGAATATTTTTATTTTAACGTTAAACGTTGAAAATTATAACAGAACTTCAGGGAAAAACTTCTTTGCCGTTGCTACAAAATTTTGTTCATACATCTGCGATTGAAGATTACTAAAAACAATGCGAGTTTTATGAGTATCCGACCCACTTCATTTAGATGCCTTTTTCCTCCGAAATTCAAACCAATGACGGAATCAGAGAGTTAATTAAGCACACTGTAATGTGTTTTTTTTACGTGTTTTGCAGTCTATAGCATTTTGACGTTATTTGGGCCAAAATGCATGGTTTACAGCATAAAATGGCACTTTCCTGTGGCGTGTCCTTTGCCTTACTTAAAAAGAGCATTACTTATTTTAATTTCTGTTCAAATCAGTCCTCTCTTGATATCCTAAATTCAATGACCACTGGATCAGTGCGATAGCCCCTGGAAAAAATAAAGCAGAAAAAAAGGAGACATGGAAGCTACCCAAGCAAAAGTGTGATTTTCGTTGTTGTTCAAGGTGGGGGATTTTAAACCTCTAGTCAGAGGTTTGGGTAATGGGAATTTCAATGGCGAATTTTTATTCAGCATTTAGGCTAGAAGACATGACAGGATGGTGAATTCTGGGGTAATTTTTAATTTACTCGTTATTAAGTTATCAGAATTTGGTGAACCCAATATTGTAGCTGAAAGCAAGGACGCAGCTAAGGGAGGGGGAACTCCCCCCAAGTTACAAGGTGTCGACGCGCAGCGCCAACATTTTGATTTCGTCAGAATTCAGCATCATATCATTTCTTAAACGGTAACTAAAATACCAATAGACATAACACAGTAAAGCACTCTCACTAATTCATTACTGTTTTTATGGAACTATTATCAGGAATCATAAACAAAAAGTCATTGTAATTAGATAATGTTTCACATAGGCTCATACTAATAGGAAAATTCTGACGAAATTTTCAAGTTGCTTGTGATTACATTATCGGAATTCGGTGAACCCAATTTTGTAGCTGAAAGCAGGGACGCAGCTAAGGGTGGGGGGTTCCCGCCAAGTTTCAAGGTGTCAACGCACAGCGCCGATATCTTGATTTCGCCAGAATTCACCATCATGTCATTTCTTAAACAGTAACTAATATACCCGTAGACATAACACACTAAAGCACTCTCAGTAATTTATTACTATTTTTTTACTGAACTATTATCAGGAATCATAAAAAAGTCATTTCAATTTGATTAAAATGTTTCACATAGGCTCATACTACTAGAAAATTTCTGACGAAATTTTCAAGTTGCTTATGATTAAGTTATCAGAATTCGGTGAGCCCGATTTTGTAGCTGAAAGCAGGGACGCAGCTAAGGGAGGGGGGACTCTCCCCAAGTTCCAACGTGTCGGTGCACAGTGCCGTCAGCCTACCAGTTTCATTCATTTACCTTGGAAATTTAGCTTACGTGTCCGCATTAAATAAATACAAGTTCAAATAGGGATAAAACCCTTTTAATAGACAGTGATGATGATAACAGCGATAGAAATTCACAAAAATACCAGATATTTCGGTCACATATACAGTGACCGTCATCAGTAGTAAAGTGATGACGGTCACTGTATATGTGACCGAAATATCTGGTATTTTTGTGAATTTCTATCACTGTTATCATCATCACCGTCTATTAAAAGGATTTTATCTCTATTTGAACTTTTATTTATCGTCATGGAAAGGCAGTATGGTCTCCGAAATTATCTGTGTCCGCATTTGTTGGCACACTGGACGATTTTGTCAGCACATACTTTATATCCCCCCCCCTCCAAACTCTAAACCCTAGCTGTAACCCTGGCTGAAAGTTAGTTTCCTCAGTGGTTCTATTCTGTTATTTTAACAATGTTTTTAGTTAAGAATGTTTTGGAAAGTTTATTTATCTGGGTTGCAGCGGTAGCTAGCAACCTAGTAAGAGACCATCACGTCCAATGTTAAGAAATACAATAACCCATAACTCCTAAAAATAGAATCAGATCAGAATTAAAAAGTAAATGATTAGAACCGCCTTGTCTGAAACCCATATATAGAATACTTTCTGTCCCTTGGCTTGAACAACAAGGGAAATATATTAGCTTGAAAATCAAGAATAGTGGCTATTACAGCATTCTGCCTAAACGGCATCTTTTTATTCTTTTTTTCTTTCACACATAGCTTGGCACTGGAACATCGTAGAGAGTTGTTCAATGGCTCATTTTAAAGGAAATTAATGGGATTTCTTGATTATAGTTTGGGCTGTTATAATTTGAGCCCTCTGAAGCATGACTCTTGGTGTTTTGGTTGAAATTGGTTTTCAAAATAATATTTTACTATTACAACTAATTTAGATAACAGTTGTCATTCCTGAATCATCTAAAAATGGCTATTTTTTCTAACTTCCCAGTTTCTGTCAAAACACGTTTTTTAGTTTTTGGTTGTTGGACCTTTATTAGGTTGCAGCTGCCACTGGAAGTATGATCTATCATGACAAGTGTTACAATGTTACCAGGGGTTCTAATTCCAACAAAGGTGACTGGAACTTCTGATAATTAACTAACAACATATTTTCTACCATATCAATAATGCATAGATCTGTTGTTGCATCAGATATTTCTGATCATTTTCTGGTGCATGTGATGTTTATAGTGCTCTGTTGTGGTAAACTGTCCAATTAAGAAGAAATAATTTAATATGAAATAAAATATTTTTAACGCAAACTATAATTTGCTAAGTTTCAAAATACCACTTTTAACAAAGATAAAAGAGAATATCCTTTAGTTGAGGCTTGGAGAGGAAATCGATTAATAACTGCTTTCCTGCTATGTACGTCAATTGGCCAGATTTGATGTGGTTCATTTTTAGTGTAAAACGTACGATTTTTGGGACTGAGGTGGGGCTAATCTATTTGTCGGGTTGACCTCTGTCCGTTTATTTTTTGGGAATACAATGGAAGATAGTGAGTGTATAAGTATCTTATTGTATTGTACCTTATCATAGTATTATTATAATTGTTGCTTCTCTGGGACAACTAGTCCCCGTGACTTATATTTAGCCACAACTTGTATAGTGTGCACTTTACTGAAAAAAATATAAACGTTTTTACTTTTATAATTTTAATAAATCAAATAATACTAACATTTTGATTACTAAATATCGGTATATGTATATTAAACTGACAATGCACAATTATTTGTATTTTTTCAGTAAAGTGCAAATTTTGTTCTGGCCTTGGGAAGGCATAGGGGTTTTGCACCCATTTTATGTTAATTTCTGCTTGTTTTGAGTTTGACTCGGTTATTTAT
This sequence comes from Artemia sp. Qi Xiang Cuo, assembly GCF_049724085.1. NCBI lineage: Eukaryota > Metazoa > Arthropoda > Branchiopoda > Anostraca > Artemiidae > Artemia > Artemia sp. Qi Xiang Cuo. The sequence goes on from NC_142801.1 coordinate 20,737,017, forward strand.
TGTAATTTCTGTTCGTTTTGGGTTTCATTTACTTATCGATGCTGATTTGTGGTAGTTTCACGTTTGGTAGACTATTTGATTTTATTTTTGCTCATTTTTGGGTTTAATGGAGTTCTTTACTTTTCTTTGAAAAACTTATTTTGTTGAATTTTTTTTTAATGAATTTCTGTTCGTTTTATATTGCCATAGTCTTTTCAGGGAAAAAGAAAATAATGCTTTAAATCTTTTCTTTTTTTTAGACTTTATAGTTTGGCCTGCTATTTGTATGCTGGAGAAAAATTTTTAATAACATATACCCTTTTAAAAATCTGGACACAAATAGTAGTTTTTAATTTAGTTTCATACCTCCTCTAGTTGACCTGAAATGGAAAACTTGATACCATTCGCAAAAAAATCTGTTTACTTTCTTTGATAGCTTGGATACACTTACGCTATTTTGATTTGGTTAAATTTTAAGAGCAGAAGTAGCCCCGAAAGTCTGAGCATCATACCCTCAGTCGTACTTGGGATACCGCTAAGATGCCTTATTGGGAATTAGCATTAACACAGTGCATTTTGATTTAATCTTAAGGCAACATTTAGTTTTTAAACCTAATGGGCAAATGGGAGGGTGGGAGTGGAAGGGGAATAAGTTGCCCTCCAACCACTTTTGACTATTAAAAAGGGCATCAGACCTTTCTATTTTCAATCGAGTGTGCCCTTTTCGAAGTTCCCACGACAACTCCCTCGTTACGAAGTGCCCGGGTCTAAACAACAACAACAACAAAAAACAATACATTATACCCACATCGATCTTTACTATAAGAATATCAAGCCTTCTAATCACTTTCAACTATTAAAAAGGGCACTATGCCTTTCGCATTCCAGTCGACTGTGCCCTCTTTGAAACAGTAATATTCTCTGTGGGAACCTTATGTGCCCCCAGGAATTGAACTCATACCCTTGCTCGACGCGCTGTTATGGTCCACGTCATCTCTAAGACCTAACTTACAGTACTGGCCAGTACATTGGACAGAATGGTTATATCCAAATTTTGATTGGATATGTTTTGGGAAATGGTGGGCTTGAGAGGGGCGGTAGTCGCTCTCCAATCACTTTCAACTATTAAAAATGGCACTAGCCCTTTCAATTTCCAATTAAATGAGCCCTTTTGAAGTTTCTACAAGAACACTTTCAATAAGAACCTTATATGCCCCCTGGGCAAAACTTACAACCCTTGCACTGAGGGCTGTGGGGGGTGTCATTCTCAAAGACCTAATTTCCAGAACTTTCTGCTACGTTGAACAAAATGGCTATCTGAAAATTTTGATTGGATGTGTTCGGAGGAATGGTGGGCGTGAGAAGGAGGTTAGTTACCCTGCAATCACTTTCGACTATTAAAAAGGGCACTAGCCCACTCCATTTCTAATTGAATGAGCCTCTTTAGAAGTTTTGACGACAACTTTAACTATAAAAGTTTTGTATATTCCAAGGATACAATTACAACCTTTGCACTTGGGGCTCTGGAGGTCAGGTTATCCTTAAATACATATTTTCAAAAACTTTCAATTACGTTGAACAGAATAGCTATCTCTAAACTTAATTTGAATTTTTTTGGGGAAATGGTAAGCGTGAGAGGGGGGTTAATTACTCTCCACTCATTTTCAACTATTAAAAAGAGCAATTTCAATTTCCAATCAAATGAACCCTTTCTGAAATTTCTACAACAACTTTCTATATAAATTTTATATGCCCCCAGGGCTTAACTTACAACCCTTGCACTGAGGGCTCAGAGGGGGTAATCATCCCAAAGTAACTAATTTCAAGAACTTTCAACTACGTTGAACTAACTGGATATCTCAAAATTTTGATCGGATGTTTTTGGGAAAATGGTGGGCGTCAGAGGGACGTTAGTCACTCTCCAATCAACTTTTAAAAAAGGCACTAGTCCTTTCAATTTCCAATTGAATGGGCTCTTTTGAAGTTTCTACAACAACGCTTTCAATAAAAACCTTATATGCCCCCAGGGTATTACTTACAACCCTTGCTCTGAGGGATGTGGGGGGGGCGGAGGGGTTTTCATCCTTAAAGACCTAATCTCCAAAACTTTCAACTACGTTGAACAAAATGGCTATCGAAGAATTTTGATTGGATGTGTTTGGGGAAAAGGTGGGCCTGAGAGGGGGGTCAATTACTTTCCACTCACTTTCGACTATTAAAAAGGGCAATTTCAATTTCCAAACAAATGAGCCCTTTTTGAAACTTTACAACAACCTTCTATATAAACCTTATATACTCCCAGGGCATAACTTACAACCCTTGCACTGGGGACTCTGAGGAGGTTATCATCGTAAGCAACCTAATTTCCAGAACTTTCGACTACGTTGAACAAAATGGATATCTCCAAATTTTGATTGGATTTGTTTTGGGAAAGGGTGGGCGTGAGAGGGGGGTTAGTTGCCCTTCAATCACTTTTGGCTATTAAAAGGGCTCTACCCTTTCAATTTTCAATTGAATGAGCGCTTTTTGATGTTTTTAAAACATCGCTTTCTATAAAAGCCTTACATGCTCCTAGGACATAACTTACAACCCTTGCCATGAGGGTTGTGGGGGGGGATGGGTTGTCATCCTTAAAGACCTAATTCCAAAATTTTCAACTACGTTGAACAAAATGGCTATCTAAAAATTTTGATTGGATGTGGCTATCACAAAATGGCTATCTCAAAATTTTGATTGGATATTTTTGGGAAAATGGTGGGCGTGGAAGGGGTGTTAGTTGCCTTCCAATCACTTTCGGCTATTAAAAAGGACACTAGCCCTTTCAATTTCCAATTGAATGAGCCCTTTTGGAAGTTTCTACGAGACCGCTTTCTATAAATACCTTATATGACCTCAAGGCATAACTCACAACCCTTGCCCTGAGGGCTATGGGGGAGTGTCCTAGTCAAAAACATAATTTCTATCTGGAAATCAACGTACGCTGAACAAAATGGATGTCTCAAAATTTTGATTGAATGTGTTTGGGGAAATGGTGGGCGTGGAAGGGGTGTTAGTTGCCCTTTTTCAAGTTTCTACGACATAGGTTTCAATAACAAACTTATATGCCCCCAGGGCATAATTATAACCCTTGCCCTGAAGCCTGTGAGGGGCGTGTCCTTCTCAAAGGTATAATTTCCTGAACTTTAAACTGCGTGGAACAAAATGGCTATCTCAAAATTTTCATTGGATGTGTTTGGGGAAATGGTGGGCGTGGAAGGGGTGTTAGTTGCCTTCCAATCACTTTCGACTGTTAAAAAGGGCTCTAGCCATTTCAATTTCTAATCGAATGAGCCCTTTTTGAAGTTTCTACGACGACGCGTTCAATAAAAACCTTATATGCCCCCAGGGCATAACTTAAAACCCTTGCTCTGAGGGCTGTGAGAGGCTTGTCATCCTCAAAGACCTAATTTACAGACCTTAAAACTACTTGAATAAAATGGCTATCTTAAAATTTTGATTGGATGTGTTTGGGGAAATGTGGGCGTGAGAGGGGGGTTAGTTGTCCTCCAATCACTTTTGACTATTAAATAGGGCACTAGCCCTTTGAATTTCCAATCGAATGAGCTATTCTTTGAAGTTGCTGCGACAACGCCTTCTATAAAAACCTATGCTCCCAGGGCATAACTTATCACCCTTGCCCTGAGGGTTGTGGGGGGGGATGGGTTGTCATCCTTAAAGACCTAATTTCCAAAACTTTCAAATGCGTTTAATAAACTGGCTATCTAAAAATTTTGATGAAATGTGTTTGGTGAAAATACTGACGTTGAGAGGGGGGTTAGATGCCCACAAATCACTTTCGACTATTAAAAAGGGCACTAGCCCTTTGAATTTCCAATCAAATGAGCCCTTTTTCAAGTTTCTACGATAAAGATTTCAATAAAAACCTTATATGCCCCCAGGGTATAACTTATAACCCTTGCCCTGACGACAATGGGGGGGATTGTCCTGCTCAAATGTATAATTTCCTGAACTTTAAACTGCGTGGAACAAAATGGCTATCTCAAAATTTTGATCGGATATGTTTGGGGAAATGGTGGGCGTGGAAGGGGTGTTAGTTGCCTTCCAATCACTTTCGACTATTAAAAAGGACACTAGCCATTTCAATATCCAATCGAATGAGCCTTTTTTGAAGTTTCTTCGAAAACACGTTCTATAAAAACCTTATATTCCCCCAGAGCATAATTTACATCCCTTGCCCTGAGGGCTGTGGGGGAGTGTCCTCCTCAAAAAAATAATTTCTATGTGGAAATCAACAACGCTGAACAAAATGGCTACCTCAAAATTCTGATTGGATGTGTTTGGGGGAAATGTCGGCGAGAGAGGGGGGTTAGTTGCCCTCAAATCACGTTCGACTATTAAAAAGGGCACTAGACCTTTGAATTTCCACTCGAATGAGTCCTTTTTCAAGTTCTTACGACAGAAATTTCAATGAAAACTAATATGCATCCAGGGCATAACTTATAACCTTTGCCCTGAAGACTGTGATGAGAGTATCCTGCTCAAAGGTATAATTTGCTGAACTTTCAATTGCGTGGAACAAAATGGCTCTCAAAATTTTGATTGGATGTGTTTGGGGAAATGGTGGGCGTGGAAGGGGTGTTAGTTGCCTTCCAATCATCTTCGACTATTAAAAAGGACACTAGCCATTTCATTTCTAATCGAATGAGCCCTTTTTGAAGTTTCTACGACAACGCGTTCTATAAAAACCTTATATGCCCCAGGGCATAACTTACAACCCTTGCCCTAAGGGCTGTGAGGGGGTTGTCGTGCTAAAAGACCTAATTTACAGACCTTAAAACTACGTTGAATAAAATGACTATCTCAAAATTTTGATTGGATGTGTTTCGAGAAAAGGTGGGCGTGAGAGGGGGGTTAGTTGCCCTCCAATCACTTTCGACGATTAAAAAGGGTAGTAGCCCTTTGAATTTCCAATCGAATGAGTTTTTTTGAAGATTCTACAACAATGGCATCTATAAAAACTTTATATGCCCCCAGGGCATAACTTACAACCCTTGCCCTGAAGGCTGTGGGGGAGTGTCCTCCTCAAAAACAAAATTTCTATGTGGAAATCAACTATGCTGAACAAAATGGTTATCTCAAAATTTTTATTGAATGTGTTTCGGGAAATTGTGGGCGTGGAAGGGGTGTTTTTTGCCTTCCGATCACTTTCGACTATTAAAAAGGGCAAAAGCCACTCCAATTTCCAATTGAATAGGCCCTTTTCGAAGTTTCTACGACAACTTCTTTGATACGAAGTGCCCTGGTCTAAAGGAAAAAAATAATAAATGACACATTGTGCCAAGATCGCTCTTATATGCCCTCAGGGCATAACTTAAAACCCTTGCCCCGAGGGTTGTGGGGGAGTGTCCTCCTCAAAAACATATTTTCTATCTGGAAATCAACTACACTGAACAAAATGGCTATCTCAAAATTTTGATTGGATGTGTTTGGGGAATGATGGGCGGGGGGGCTAGTTGCCCTCCAATCACTTTCGGCTATTAAAAAGGGCGCTAGCTTCTCCAATTTCCAATCGAATGAGCCCTTTTCGAAGTTTCTACGACAACTCCTTCGATACGAAGTGCCCGGGTATGGAAACAAAAAAAAATAGAAATAAATAAAAAAAATAATACATTGTGCCAAGATCGTTCTTTACTTAGGCAGCATGCTGCCTATGATACAAAGAGAAACTCCAACATGTCCCAGAACAGGGATATAGGGACTATTAGTGGTCACTTTTGCAAAACTTACAAAAGCAGCCAAATACTTATGTCATTGCAAGAATATAGAATTGAATGTAGCTCTTAGAAAAATTTGTACCTAGAGTGGAAAACTCACATGCCATAAAAATAAGTTTAATACAAATATAAGTTTGATTTAATATTATAAGTTTATATACTCCTATATTATATAAATAAATGTAATTTTAATTTAAATAAAATGAATTATTATGCAGCTTGCCTTTGCATTTGTTAGGAACTTAACTTGGTTAAATTATTACTGAGGGTGAAAAGATATCAGAGAAATTAAAACAAGCTTTTAATCTCCTTTTGACCATCTTCTTTTTACACATGAGTCAACAGAAACGTGAAATTACTTTTTACAACACTGGACAGGAACACTATAACGTCAATTCTAGCCTCCAAAACTTACATAAATTGTAAAGGTTTTTTCTATGTCTGTCCTGCATTAATTTAGGTGTTAGATGATGAACCAGAATCAGAAGTGGTAAATACTTCTAATCAAACAGTTCGTGGTAACGAACTGTAAGTAAGGAGCGACTCGGCTCAATGGTAACCGAAACTCTAAAAAACGGGATTTTGATACCAATAGATACATCAAAAGAATAAGATTTTAATTCTGATTTCAAACATATAAGTTTCATTAAGTTTAATCTTACCCATCAAAAGTTACGTGCCTGAGAAAATTTGGCTGATTTTCGAAAAAAGGGGGAAAGACCCCCTAAAAGCTATAGAACCTTAATGCAAATCACACCATCATATTCAGCGTATCAAAAAACCCTACTGTAGAGGTTTCAAGCTCCTACCTACAAAAATGTGGAATTTTGCATTTTTTGCCAGAAGAAAGATCACGGATGCGTGTCTATTTCTTTATTTGTTTTTTTGTTGTTTTTTTCCCCAGGGGTGATCGTATCGACCCAGCGGTCCTAGAATATCGTGGGAGGACTCATTGGATCGGAAATTAAAAGTTCTAGTGCCCTTTTTAAGTGACAAAAAAATGGAGGGCAACTAGGCCCCCTCCCACGCTAATTTTTTTCCCAAAGTCACCCGATCAAAATTTTGAGATAGCCATTTTGTTCAGCATGGTCGAAAATATGATAAAAATGTCTTTTAGAATGACTTGATCCCCCATAGTCCCCAGGGCTGAAAGTTATGAACTTTACTCAATGTTAACATATAGTATTGGTTATTGGGAAGTATACAGACTTTTTCAGAGGAGATTTTTTCTGGTAGGTGGGGGAAGGAGAGGGTCGGGGGCTATATGGAAGTATCTTTCCATGAAGGAAGTTTTCATGGGGGAAGGGACATTGCTATGAAGGGGGCGCCGGATTTCCCAGCATTATTAAAGAAAAAGATCAGGAATTAAATAAAAAAAAACAAGTTTTTCAACTGATCAACTGATTGTGATTAAGAGGTCATTTTTAAAGAACTGGAAAAAAAATTCGAACTATAGTTTAAAGAGCAGGGTATTGACTAGGGGGCGAACCCCCTAATATACATGTTAAAATTTTATGAATATAGAAGTTCGTTACGTAAGTTAATTCTAAGTTACGTATATTTATTACTAATAAAAACGTTCGTAAATAAAATTAAACAAGTTTCTAGAAAGCCATTTAACCAAATATAATATGCAAAATTTGTTTTAATTATTCATGTACGGTGAGCCAAAATCAAAACCTGCATTAATTCAAAAACGTTCAAAAATTAAATAAAAAAAAACAAGTTTTTTAAACTGAAAGTAAGGAGCGACATTAAAACTTAAAACGAACAGAACTTATTCCGTATATGAAAGGGGCTGTTCCCTCCTCAACGCCTCGCTCTTTACGCTAAAGTTTGACTTTCTCACAACTCTATTTTTCTAAACAATAAAAAAACTTTAGCGTAAAGAGCGAGGCGTTGAGGAGGAGACAGCCCCCTTCATATACGGAATAATTTCTGTTCGTTTTAAGTTTTAATGTCGCTCCTTACTTTCAGTTTAAAAAACTTGTTTTTTTTTATTTATTCAATAAAGCTTCAATAATAGCTCTTCTTGATGAAGGAAACAAGACAATTGTGAATCAACCAATACCACTTGTATCAGTTTTTAGAAAAAAAAATTGAAAAGGCAATGACGGTAAGACGGCAGAACATTGTCATTCAAAAATTCCTACATGGTAATCAATCCGATTTTTTAGAAAAGATTGCATGAAACCTACTTATTTTTAACCCCAGACACTTTGAAATTATGTTTTTGAGTATTTAAAAAATCGCGATAGTCTTTGTTATGACATTCTCCTTCCGAAATTTGAATATTTTGGAATTCGAAGTGGAATCTAGTAGTGGTATTATTGGTAATAGCACTACCACTAGTAGCAGTAGTAGCATTAAAACGTTGCCTTTTGGTCAGTTGAATACCCCCCTTATCAAACCCTCGAAGTTTCAACTTAAAACAATTAGCCACTGCTATGATATTCTCGATACGCCCTTTTGACAACCTGTATATCCATAGTATGTTTAATTTAGTTAAACTTCCTCCTAAACACTTCCTGGAGTATTCATGTTAATACTCCGCGTTAGCAGTTAGCAGTAGTCGCAATAAAACTTGTAGTTAGAGTAGTAGTAGTAGTAGTAGCGTGCACATCCACCTGTGATAGCAAAAAATTTACTTAGAAATATACTAGATCAAACAAAGAGTAACATTAAACAAAGAGTAAAATAAACAGAGCAGTAACATTAGTAGTGGTGTGCAACAAACAAAAAACAGATAAAACATTTTGCCCGTCCTTTCTGCTGCTAAGCTAGTTAAAATAAAAGTGGAGGATAGTGCTTGGGTTCCTTTTCCACTTTTTTATGACAACTTTTCTTCAAAGTTTTCTCAAGATAGCCAAGACTTATCTTAGAGCTCAAATGCGGAAGAATGTAGGAAGTAGATCCTGCATAGCGAAGCCCACGATAATTTTGGTTCTGTGGTGGACATGAATTCGACCAAATGATAACCTCAGAAATGTCAAGATAGGCAAACATAATTCTTTCAATGCTGAGGAACACACCACTTGCTATTTCGTTTGCTCCATGACCTACAACTGTTCCAGGCTACATTACACAGTACATATCAACTATGTGTTCCCCACAAGCACAATGATATGACAATACACCTGCCAAGTTATAAGTTGTAATTTTTCTTTTGTAGAAAAATTATGAAGAATTACCAAGAGGAAGTGCAAATACATTTTCACATTCAAAGCATAAACCTGGTGCAGAACTATTAGCCTTGTCCTTTTTTCTCTCCTCTCTAGTCTCAGTCTTACTAATGCTGTCATTCAATATTCTTCTTTTTCGGTTCTTGCAGCTCAATATTATGTTTTCCGGCAACACGTTTCTCCTCACATGTGTCACACAAGTCCTTCTTGGGCTTATGAAAGCCTAGATTGTAATTTTGTCTGAAAATATTCTTATAAATTCCCAAAGATACTGGAGTCCTTTCTTCAAGATACTAGAGTCATCACTACAGACTTATAGATAAAGTTCATACATTTTGGAAACATTCAGAGCTGCATCTAAATATTCTTCCTTCAAGTCTGACCTATGGTAGAAAGACTCCACTTTTGGAAAGGATTCAATGTGCCCTTTCATTGCGTCAGTGTCTTACGTCTTTGTTTTGTTACAGGGAATCTTAACTACATTTCGTTGAAGTGTGCATGTGCCAGTTATCTTACAACCCCTATGAGGATAGTATATTTGTTGTTTGGAAATATCAAAAGTTAACAGATAAAAGCTTTTATAAACTCTTCTTGTACTGCTGTTTCCTGCTAAATATTATTTCCAGGAAATCTTTCTTCGAGTTTTAACGTTTGTGGTCAGTTTCTTTTGATCAAACATTCCATTTTACAGGTAGTACATTTTCTTCTGTTGAGCATTGAGTTTCCAAAACTTATTGAGTTTCAAACTTATTGAATTGTTCAAAAACATTATCCACCAGCATATAACTGAACCTTTTCTCTCTGTACTAGTGCACTCTGAATACTGTCCAACTATCTTTTAGATCTTTATGTAAACTACAATACTGAAAAGTCCTCTATATTTGAAAACATTAGTTTACAAAATGCCAAGATAGAAGGTCAATTACTAACCTCAGAAAGTCAAAACAGCTGAGTGCTTCAACAAACTCCAGCCTTTTCCTTGACATATTCTTTCTATTATTTATGTTCTAATAGTTCTTTCTTCTTCTCCTTCTGGGATGTCTATGATGGCGGCTATACAGTTACAACAAAATACCCCAGATTAATCCTCTGGGCAGTTATTATAATTTTCACTTCCACAAAAGAACACTTTGTGAAGTTTGTAATAAAATAATACTGATATGGTTTGTAACTCAATTTTGACAAAGGGTGTTAGTTACACCATTTTTGCTTTCAAAAGGCAACATATTGCATTTTGGACAATTGATCTTTCCCTTTGAGCATTCCCTGAAAGTTTCATCATAACACCTTAACTTATTTCTGAGATATGCCCTTTCAACAATCTGAATGCACATAGTGTATTTGATTTAGTTCAGAATTCCCTTCTATATTCTCTTTCACCTTCATGACCTTAGTCTTAATAGTACCAGTACCATATTAGTGGTAATAGTACCGGTAAGAGCACTAGTAGCAGTAATAGTGTTGTAATAGCTGCAGTAGTGACAGTAGGAGCAGCAGTATTAATGGCAGTAGTAGTATCCCATGTTGCCTTTTGACCAGTTGAACTTCCCCCCATGATGGCCTGGTAGGCTATTCCAAATATATATCTAACGCCCTTTAGACAATCTATATGCATACCACTGTATATAAATTTAATACATATATATATATATATATATATATATATATATATATATATATATATATATATATATATTTATATATTTATATATATATATATGATAATACGAAAACTTTGCGAAAAAGAAAGGTTTTTAAAAAAAAGTAAAGGTATATTAAACTTAAGATCAGTAGAAATAGAAGCCTACAGTAACTTAAACTCAAAAGGACCAGAGAATATTATTAAAGAATAAAAAAGGAAAAGACAATAATTGGTATGGCTGTAACACTGCATATATATTTATATAAATGTATATACAGTGGACTGTAACAATGCAAAAGGTAAATATAACATTTGTTATAGAATGGAAAGAAACACAAAGAATGAATTTATAACAATGATCTAGTTAAAAATAAGTTTTATTTGAGCAATGCCATAACGTGATGACATTTGGTTATGAAAATTGGCGCTTCGCATTGATATTTCAGTTCCAAAGTTTTATCAATTTTTTCTTGAAGGGAAAAATTAAGAGAAAATTAAAAAAAATTGAGAGGAAAATAAAATTAAATAGAAATTAAAGTGAACATTTTTCCTTACCAATAAAAAAAAACAATAAGAACATGTTTTGTCGCTCTGTGGCGCAATATTACTATCTAAATCCACATATTATTATGAAACCTAATGGGTAATCTGTGTTAAGACTATTAGGTTGCCCATTTGTGGTAAAACATTTTGTGGCAAATTTCGAAAAGTCCGGCCACTTCGTGGATTCCTCTCCACTATGAAATTCCAACTATTTCCCTGTTGCAGTATTGATTAAAAGTTAGCACTAGAAATTTCCTTATTTTCACAAATTTATTCAACCAATCAGTTAAGTCCGACCTGTGAGATGGGACAGGAGCAAACCACTTCGCCGGCTCCCCACATTTCTTCCTGCTTTCGCAATTACAAATAATACAAATTCGCGCCATTATTCAGTGACTGACAAATATACAATGGACCGCTGATGACAGATTAGATGGGAGGAGCTGTTTGTACACGCCGAGGATGTAGTGCCAAAAAATCACTGACCCGTGATCTTACTGTTATATTATTTATATACAGTGATGCATACAGTATGTTTTGATTTAGTTCAACTTCCCTCTCAACATTTTCTCAAATTTTCACTTCAATACCCTTAGCCTTGGTAGAACTTGCTACAAAAGCAATAGTTATAATGGTAGCATTTGTAGTAGTAGTAGCAGTAAAAAATCGCCCTGCATAAATCGCCTTTTTGGTCCATTGATCATTCCCCTCATCATTTTCTAGAAGTTCCAAATCAATACACTCATTCATTCCTGAGTTATGTCCTTTTCACAACTCATAACCATGTAGCATCTTTTGATTTAGTTCATCACTCACCTGTACATCCTCTGAAAGATTCACCTGAATGCCCTTCATCTTTTTTTGGACACTAAAAGTCAAACATGCCCACCTTTCTCAATAACAGATGCTACATGTAAACGATGAGCAAATTGCATAACTAACAGCCCTTATCCTGAGGCCCTGGGAAGGGGGGGCCGACATCCCATGAGACATAGGTACTGGACAAAATGTCTAACTCAAAATTTTGATTGGATGTGTTTGGGGGATTGATGGGCATGGGAGGGGGCTGGTTACACTCCAATCACTTTTGACTCTTAAAAAGTGCACAAGAACGTTCAATATCAAATCAAGTCAGTTTCTTCCAAAGTTTCTACAACAACTCCTTCTGTACAAAGTGCCTTGGTGAAAAGAAAAAATAAATAATACACTGTACCCACATTGCTCTTTACTAAGCCACTACCTATGATGACATTACTTTAATTTTGGTAGACTTTGAGTCAGTTTATTGTTATTTAAATCAAAACACTGTTTCTAGGTGTTTATAGCCAGCACATTCCTCTAAGTGGCACTATTATCCAAATTACAGCTATGGCCTCCATCATTACGGACCAACAGCTCTACAGGATCCTTCCTTAGTTTTCAAGACAATATGATTTAAGGTAAATTAGGGTTTCATTTTTGCCAATGCTATCATTAACTAATTATAGCCATCTTCAAAAGTTGTTACATTTGTGTCAGCAATGTGGTTGCCTCCAAGATGTTATTATTTACCCAAGGTGCATTCCTGGAAATGTGATTTGTCAAATTCCACAGCATTCCAGAATAGCCAAAATGTCATAAACAAGCCCAGAGTTTCACCTTAATTTTAACAATGGCCTAGACTCATTCCTCAAAGTTTTAGCAAAAATTTTAATGATGCACTTCTGCTATCTTGAGAAGTACTCCAGTTAGGTGAATGAATTTTCAGGAAGAAATTCAGAGCCTAAACTTTGCAACAGGAAGGACTTTTAAAGTATCTTCCTTCAAACCTTCACTCTCCATGGACTTTGACCTTGCATGAGTTTGGACAAACTATGCCTTATAAAGCCGAAACTTCAGAAAGAGGTCTAAAGAATGAATTAGAATGCCTTTACCTTTCCTTAGACCTTAGTTCCTCCTGTGCCACCAGAGTCACCCAGGGCATCCAGAAAGAGCCGCCAATCCTCCCTCATATGTACTGCTGCCCATTTATCTTCCCACTGGGGCTGGACTGTCGTATTGATGTGTTTGAGGTCCTGCTGGTAGGTGTGACGAAGTGTATTTTTCGGCCGTACTCTTCTACGGGATCCCTGCAGCTGCCATTTCAGTACAGTTTTAGGAAGTCTATCCTCCGTCATACAGATAACATGTCCCAAGTAACGCCATCTTCGTTGGCGGATAACATCTGTTACCAGGGGCTGGCACGCCATAGATCGAACTGACTGTTTTGTTACATGTGCTCTCCAGTCGATGTTTAGTATCTTTCGCAGACAGTTGTTCTCGACTGCAAGAATCATCTTTCCCTGTTGTTGGTTAGGTTTCCAGCACTCGCTACTATAAAGGAGGGTCGAGAGGACGTTACTGTTGAAAAGCCTTAGTTTCAGTTTGGTGGAGTACTTTTTCGATCGCCAAACTGGCTTTAGTCGATTAAAAGCTCCACTGGCTTGTCCAATCCTCGACTGCACCTCTTCTTCGCTAGATCCCGTTCGTTCAACTGTATTTCCAAGGTATTTAAACTCCACCACCTGCTCTACTGCGGTATCCCCGCACCTTATGTCCAGTGGCGAGTCGCTTGTTGCCATGCTTTTTGTCTTGCCCGAGTTGATTTTCAACCCTAAAAGTCTCGCCTTCTCTTGGATGACATCGAGAAGGTCGTAGAGCCTTTTCTTGATTGCCTCCATCAGGGTGATGTCGTCGGTGAAATCGAGATCTGCTAGTTGTTTATTTTCGCGGAGTTGAATACCAAACCCCGTGCAATCTCGGAGCACATAATCAATTACAAGGACAAAAAGGAGGGGAGAGATGACACACCCCTGTTTGTCCTCTCTCCCAATTCTGAATTAGAATTGGGTATTCTGAATTAGAATACCAGTAGAGTTTATATCCTATTTTGAACTAAAAACAATAACAATAAAAAAATTATTATTTCATTACATTCAGACTACTACTACTACTACTACTAACAACTCAATGCAGCACCAAGCCACCTGAGGCCATCACGGCCATGCATACTCCTCCTCCATCCCAATCTATTTAATGCCTTCAATTTTACACTCTCCCAGAAAGCTCCCAATTACTGTGAATCTTTCTTTATGACGTCCTCCCACCCCAGACAAGGACAACCTGCTTTACATTTAGCCCTAGACGGTTGGCAGAAAAGAACAACCTTTGGCAATCTGTCATCCTTCATCCGCACAACGTGCCCTAGCCACCTCAACCTTTCTTTCATTATAGCCCTAGAGAGCGTTATTGAACCACATTTTTCGTATAGCCTATTGTTTGAAATACAGTCAGTCAGCCGGGTACCCAGATTCAGACTATTTGTATTTACTGGAATTTCAGAGCTGTTTCAAGTCTATCTTCATCCATAACCTATCCTTGGTGTCTTGCTGTAGCCCTAGGTTATATACAACAGTTTACTGTTTTGATGCTTTACATTTTTTGTGTGTGCTTATTTATCACCAACAGTTAGTCGATAATACCATTTAAACAAAAAATAAAAACTAATAAACAATTTTAGGCCTATACCAAGGCATGGAGGGGAAAGGGGAAGGATGAAAGACAATGTGGGAGAGGAAACTCTGAAAATCAGACAAATATAGAATTTTCAGAATGTAATGAAGTAGGAATTGTTTTATTCAGAACATAGTGATTATAGTGATATATAGCAATTATAGTGATTATAGTGATATATAGTGAATATATAGTGATAGAATATAGTGATTATTTAGAACAGGGCATTAACTCTAGCTGGTGCCCTGATGAGGCCAGTGAAAGTATTTTGAGAATTACACATTGGCTAAATCCAAATACTTAAGGTTCTGAAGAAATTATATGACAAAACGAAAGTGTATTGAGCCTTATACATTTGCTAAATCTCTATCACAATGTTTAAAGAATTCAGATATAAATGATTTTTAAATTTCAAAAAATGTTCCAAAATGGCTTAAAATCCCACTCAAATCATTTAAGTTCTATCTTTAAAACCTAGTATCAAAGAGGAGTAGACTCAAATCCAATTACAAAAAAGTATTTTTCCAAAGCTAAGACATTTATACAAATGCAATCTTCAATTTTTAGAGAATAAAAGTACTACTTGACAGAAAAAATAAATGCAATATACAATGCTCTTACTAAAATTAAAAATTATGTTGTGATAATTATGCTCCAGTCCTTACGTGTCTTCTAATAAGGCTGAATATGATTTTTTTTTTTTTTTTTTTTTTTTTTATCTGTGGGTAAGATTATTTTTTGGTTTGTTTTTTATTAGCTGTTCATAGTGGAGATTAAAGCCAATTTGAAGAAGAAAAAAACACAGGAAACTCAGAAAATAATTATAGATATCAAAGAGACTGGGAGGGACTTTGGGACAGCACTGGTAATAAATATTGGCCTTCAAAATAGCACTAAATAGGGGTAAAATCCTTGATAAGGGGCTTTTGACTATCTTGGCAATTAGTTGAGCTAGGTGAATGAAACTTTCAGGTATATTTCCTAAGACTAAGTAACTTAAGACATATACCTCTACTCCTTTCCCTTCACGGACGGGGGCACAATTTACTATGGGGCAGGAGGGCAACTGCCCCTCCTAGACCCCACTCCCCCAGCTGAAATTTAGTTTCTTCAAATTCTTATCAAAACAAACATAAGCCTGCATAATTCAAGCATCCACCAGAACAGGTCAATTTTCTTTAATATATCTTTACCTTTATAGTACTATATGGTTAATTTTTCAGTTTTCAGTGTCATTTTCACTTGATATGGGAAAATTGGCTCCAACATCCCCCCCCCCAGAATTTTGAAAAAATTACACCACTGTCCACAGGTCAGTGCTGTGACCTTTAATGAGCTTGCACAAACTTCACTATATAAAAAATAAGCTTTCAGAAACCGATCTAAAACACACACAAGGCCCACAAAAAGTATTTTCAGCCTCAAAACTTTCCTAATTTTTGATTTAAAAGACTTTTAAAAAATTTGAAAAATGTGCCTAAAATTTGAAAAAAAAAGAATTCATAAATGGCTTAAAATATACTCATGTCATTATAATTGTGTTTTCAAAACAGAGTCAAAGAAAAGCGGACTCTAACCATAATGAAGGAAAAAGACAATTTCTTCCAAAGTTAAAACAGGTATTCTAAGCAATTGCTTGAACTTTTAGAATAGGGAAGCATAAAAAACAGAAGCATAAAAACAACATTCTATGATATAATATGGTAGACCCTAAGAACAGGAGCATATATAAAGAAAACTCTAAGAAATTTGGAATAACTACTTTAAAATAGCCACAAATAGCTACTTATTCCTAATAGTGCATTGTTTTGCTTTACCACCCCCCCCCCTTGATGGATAAATATGCAGTCCATTATGTACATTTTCATTATTTTTCACAATAGCAGACAATTGTAGTAATCCAATTTATCTGCATCTTATGGTTGTTAAATGAGCAGTGCTAGGTGCAATCAGTCTGTTGTAACTGTTTGCTATTGTAAAATATAATGGTCAATATATAAAGCAGGGTTGTATATTTATCCATCAGTGTGAGAAGGCAAAGTAAAGCAATAAACCTTTAGGATTGTGATAATTGAGTTTTTATGATTGTTAATTAAGGTAGTTTAGGAAACATTTTTGTAGTTTCCCTCAAATTGGTCCCAGTTCAAAAGGTTTATCTACAATTTAGGCTCTGAATTCCTCCCTGAAAGTTTTATCCTTCAGATGAAACAATTTTCCATGAAAGTTAAAAGCCTGCCAGCTAAAATTTTACAAAATGAAGAAGTGAACTTTATATTTTTTTTTTCCCATGAGATTTTTGCCTTACAATGTAAACTTGGTAAACCTTAAGAACATCAGAGTATTTGGAGGAAACCAAAAACATTCTGAAAACTACTTCAAAACAATCATAAATAATCATCCTACATATCTAATTCCCTTGGGCACATTAATTCACTTTACCCCTTTCCTCTTATGATGACAAAATATATAGGGTAAAGGTACTTTTGATTCAACAGTTTTTGTGAAAAAAAAAACACTTTTTCTACTCTGGAAGGCCTAACTTAAAGATTTTTGGTTTGAAAAGGGTTTCAATACATAGGAAAAACATCTAGAAATTTTACTCTTGAAAAGAAGTTTTAAGTTTTATCAGAAAAGGACACAAAACTCCGATTTTCTAAAATTGGACTGCTTTCACCTACAAATTTGTCAAAACAAAAAAGTTACCTGTTTTCAACGTTAGTTGGAAGCCAATTCAACAAGTGTTGAAATACTTGGGGACTGCTTGTGGGCAGGTCCTTGTGCATTTGACATGCCTATGCTTTTTTATTTATTTCTTCATTTCTATTCAACTTTGTTTAATTTGTAAATGTATAAAACACTATTCAGATAGTGGAAGCAAAAAACTGAAAAAATTGTCTCAGTTATTGGAACAAAATTGGATAATCACATGAGTGTAATCTTGTGACCAAGGTCATATGCATAGGCTTAGAGTTTCGATTTCTACAGGGGGGGGGGGGGGCAAGCAATGCACCAAAACGGAGCAACATAAAAGCTGTGTTTGCCTTAGGGGAGATGTGGGTCAGATGAGATGTGTATTTTGACATGTTGCTTTATCTCATAAGTCTTTGAAATTCACAACAGAGTTTTGGGTCAGAAGTGTGGAAGTTTTTTTTGGAGATGAGGTAAAAAAAAAAAATGTTGTTTGTGTCTGAACCAAAATCTGAAGTACAACATCAAGACTCCTTGAGCAAGAATAAAAGCAAAAGTTTAAAATTTTTAAACTATATTAAAGGCTTCTTTGGCCTTCTTCTGATAATAGCTAGATGCTTTTAGCATAAGATTAAAATTACTTTACAAATAGAATCTCGCCATTAATTTACGAAATATTTCTGTCTAGACTGAACCTGTCCCAAGGTGCCAAAATTTCCCCTCGACTTTAAGCCATGAACAATTGGTTTTCACCAATGCTACAGGTCAGTCAAATACAAAGAGTTCCTTCATTTCTAAGTTCTAACGCATGCTACATCTAATGGGATAGTGAAAACGTATTCATCTGAACTTAAACTCACTTGATGAACTCGTCTGTGAGTTTGTTGAAGTCTATGCTTTCTAGGACTTCCCTGTGCACTGACAAAACAGCTAAATAATTCAGTCTTTCCTGGGTCATGGTTGACCTAAGATATGTTTTTAGCCTTTGGAGGCCTGAAAACAATCTTTCCAAAGTACAGTTTGAAACTGGCATATACAACACTATCCTAATTAACTGCACCATCTGGTGAGCAACTTTGGCTAGGGAAAGATTTTCTTTCAGAAAACTGACAACAGCATCAAATTTCTGGATCTCCTTTTTGTTTGCTTTAGCTTGATCAAGGAGTATGTCTTGGTGCAGCTGCAACTGGGCGTAGTCCTCAAAATTGTCTTTATAGAAGTTTTGCACATACAAAACGTCAGATACACCTATGACAAACTCTTCTACTTAAAGAAATGTTGATATGTTTGGTTCAAATCTTGTAGTCAAGCCCATCAGTATGCAATTGATAGCTTCATAGCAAACTTGGCAATAAGTATCTTCAGACTTAGACAGATGGTAATGAGCACTGCTTCCATCAAAACGACTGGGAACTTTGCGTTTTCTTGGGAGCTTTGGTTCATTGGGACCCAGAATGTTTGCATATGAGACAGCTGCCTCCCATAGCAGTTTAAAGCAATGTTCATTCCTCATACCTTCCAAGACCTTATGGAGGCAATCAATTATTTCCTCTGCCTCTCTGAAGTGGAGCTGCGCTCTTTGAAGTGCAGTATTGGAGTCTTCTATTGCAATAAAAATAATGCAAAGAATTTCTAGCTTGAAGAATGTATCCAAGTTGGTAAAGGTCTCAAGAAATCCATCAGCTTTGGCTGTCTGTTTATGGTTTTCTGGGTGATTGCTGAAGTCCTCAAGCCAGTGGATTATTTTGGAATAATTGCTAGTGATTGCTATGATAGAGGGCTTTCTTAAGATCCACCTAGTTGGACACAATGGTTGGAGTCCAGCCCCTTCATCCAGTTTTACACTGTTGAAACTTGACAACCGTTTTGGGGAACCTCTAACAAAAGCAATAAATCTCTGAACCATGTTCATAACATTCCTCATATTGATGTTAGTTTCCAATGCATCCTGAGCAACCAGGTTCAGACTTTGAGCATGGCAATGTACATATAAGGCTCTTCCCTCCTGGGCCTTCACCAGAGGCTGTAGGCCCCTTTTGCTCCCAGACATGTTAGCAGCACCATTGTGGCATAGTCCATGACAATTTTGTAACAAAAGACCAAAACAACAAAGAACATCCATCAAGCAGTTAAATAGTGTTTCACTCTTTGTGTTTTCAGTCACATAGAATCCAAAAAACGTTTTGCTTGTGTTGAGGTTGTCATCAACAGTTCTAAGACAAATGGAAATCTGTTGTTTACAAGAAACATGAGCAGTTTTGTCAAGCATCACTCCAAAATACTACTACTACTAATAACTCACCACAGCACCAAGCTGCTTGATGCCAACACAGCTATGCATGCTCCTCCTCCATCCCAATCTATTCAAAGCCTCCCTTTTTACGCCCTCCCATGAAGTTCCCATTTCCTTTAAATCTTTCTTTATGACGTACTCCCACCCCAGACAAGGATGCCCAGCTTTCTGTTTAGCCCTGGATGGTTGGCTGAAAAGAACAATCTTTGGCAATCTGTCATCCTTCATCTGCACAATGTTTCTTAGCCACATCAACCTTTCTTTCATTATAGCCCTAGAGAGTGGTATTGAATCACATTTTTTGTACAACCTATTGTTTGAAATACAGTCAGTCAGCTGGGTACCCAGAGTAATCCTTAAGCAATTTCTCTGGAAAACATCTAGCAAATCTTCATCTGCTTTTTGGAGCACCCATGCTTCAGAGCCATATTGATCTATGAGGAGTCTAAGCATAGCATGGCACATATCCTCTAATATTTCATTTTGTACTTCACAAGGTATTCCTTGTGAGGCAAGGTACTTTGTGCAGTAATATTTCATTTTGTACCTCACAAGGTATTCCTTGTGAGGCAAGGTACTTTGGCTTCAAGAGATCATACTGTTCTTTTTTACACATTTCCTGTTTACCTTCCTTAAATTTCTCCAGGCATCTATTTAAAACTGGGTTGATTCTGGCTGAACTTACAGAGTCATGTCACAGATACCTGTTCTAAACCAAATAATCAGCAACACCAGGAATTGAACCCTTATCCTTATGGCCATAGGATTTCTAGTCTAGCATGCTAATCACTTGGCTAGGACCTTATTTTATGCTCCTTTTAATAGAGTGCTTGTTGCCCTAACAAGTTACCCACCCCCTGATGGTACAATATAAAGCCTAGTCCTTAATCATGTATTTATTTGTTGTTGTTTTTTACCATCTTCAAATGCATCAGATATTCATTGTTAATGAATAAGGAAGCAGTGAACTCCCTAAGTGAAGAAGCAGTCTCAGTCTCTAGTGTAGAAGCCTTCAAGGGAGCTTTGGACAAAGATTGGTCATCCAAGCCATGGCTTTGGGAATGGGATAAAGCCAATGCATTGGGCCAACATCATCACTAATCAGCACCTACAGGTTAATGCCTTAATGGCTGGACAATGCAATTAAAGGTAATTCAAGGTAAGGTAATATGTAATTCTTGACCCATGAAAATCACTCTGAATCACTAGGTGATTCTAACTAAATTATTGGAATTAGGTGCCACTTTAGGATCAATTTAAAGGTTTTGAGGTACTTATGTGGTATCTGGAACCCACTTGAGAAGTGAAGTTTGGTTAGATAATGAAATAAAATAAAATAAAAATATAATAGTTTAGAAACAAATTTTGGCTATATATTTACATATTAGGGAGGGGGGGGTAAAACATAGCATATATTAAAAACCTAACCTAGGTACTTTTTATCCCTAAACCCCAAAAAACAATAGTTTAAATACTGTAAACCCAATGACAAACCATGCTTTATAATCCACTTCTCTATTAAAAGATACCCATTTGACTAGCCTCTTCTCTATATAATATAGCATGTGCATTCCAGATAGTACATAAGTGCCAGTTTTAAATCGGATTACAATGTGAAATGATTATTATGGGGTAATTTTATTTCTGATGTAAATGAGAGGTAAGTTTAAACTTTCCCCCACCCCCCAATGTGGAAACATATGCCCTGAATTGATATATATAGGGGTGGGGGCTAAAATTCATTTCTGACAAAAATGATTATTATATTTGTAAAGAGCATAAAAAAAGGCATCAAGTGGTATGTTCACTTTAGTTGTAACTCATAAAAGGCTATGATTTGGTAAATATTTACCAGGGCATAAAAAGGCATCAAATGACATTTTCACTTTCATCTTAGCTAAATTATGTGGCCTACTGTAAGTTTACTAAAGTTTCATAGGCTATGTAAAATTCTTGTTTAGCTGGGCTACTTTTTGCAATCTTGGAAAGAGGTTAGGTTAGGAAAATGAAACTTTCAGGGATGGGTCTAAAGACTAAAGTAGGCTATGTCCTGGGAAGGATTTTTAAGGGTAAAGTTCTACAAAATCATATTATTGAGTTAGGACTAAAGTGAATACACCATTTGATGCCTTTTTTTATGCTGATTATGAATATAATAAGCATTTCTATCGGAAATGAATTTCAGCCCCCCCCCCCGATATGCCAATTCAGGGTTAGGTTAGGTTAGGTATATCCTCTATAGGGGGGGGGGGGTGAAATTCATTTCTCATAGAAATGCTTATTATATTCAAAACCAGCATAAAAAAAGCATTTAATGGTGTATTCACTTTAGTCCTAACTCAATAATATGATTTTGTAGAACTTTACCTTTTTAAGTACCTACCACCACTCCTTTTCCTTCTAGGTCTAGAGGGCCCTGGCCTTTGATGACCTTTAAAAATCTTTGTTTTATAAAAGTGAAACCTTGCAAAATAGATCTTGTGTTTAAATGAAGCACAAAAAAACTGTTTCAGCTTCACAACTTTGCTCAATCCTAATTTATGAGATTTTAAATATAGCCTACATTTCCTAAATTTAGAAAAAAATCATTGATATGGCTTGAAATTCTACTCAAACGACAGGAATTACATTTTCAGAACTCAAACCAGATAAAAAGAAACTGATAACTGAAAATTAAGGTAAAATGTTGCATGGTCAAAGTTTCAATAGCCTATGTATTCAACCTGTGAAGTAGGCAAATTTTTTACCGACAGCATTTACGATGTTCAAAAATATTGTACATTATTAGGCGAGTATTGCCGCATAAAATTTGTGACCCCAACGCTTCGTTGTAGCTGTATTTTTTGTTTGCCAAAAGACATTGAAAAATTCTTTGAAATCAAAATATGAATCACGAAGATGTTACTAATTTCAATAGATAATTTAATAAAACAATTAATAAAAAATATCCACATAGCTTTGTTGAAGTCGATTCTTGAAATGAATGTTGTAATCAAACAAACAATGTAAAGGGAAAGACAGGATCATTCAGAGGTAGAATAGAATAAAAAATTATTTATTGGCTAAAATAGCACAAAAGGTAGCATAAGAACGTCAGAATTACAATAAAAAAACAGATGTTAAGGGATAAACATAAACCAAAAGCAATACTAATTATTAAAATGGGAAACAAAATAGGGGACAAAAGAGTTTTTGTACCTCATAGTCAACATTCGGGGACAGAGGTCCAGTTGGGTATTAGGAGCTCTACGAGCCTTGAGTCTTGTATTAGGAAGGATTGGGGGATTCTCTTTAAAGGGAGGGAGAAAACATCAATGATAATCAGAACTAAGGCACTTGTGACCAAAGTCCATGGTGAGGATGTGACGTCGTGATTTCAATGTAGTAAGTTCAGGTCTAGACAAACCTTCATCGTATGTAGTATAGGCCGTCCCCAATATAATTTTTATTGCTCTTTTTTGAATACTTTCAATTTTAGCACATTGGTCTTTAAGCGTGACAGGTAAGGGTTCCAGCCAAGTAGAACTGCCGCGAGCACTCTAGCAGTGGGGGTGTGGCAAGGGTAGATTTGGTTGGGATATGACCAAAGGGTATTGACCATGTTTCCGTTTACTAGCTCAGACGTCAATTTTTTAGAGGGAGGGGGCTGATTTTCGTGTAGCACCTCACTTAAAATAACTTTCTTGTAAGACTGCAGAAATTTACATATCACCTGTTCTAGGAGCCTTGTTCTATTTATCGATTCGTAAAATTTATAAGTCATGTCCCATTTTATTCACTTCAGTAATGCAGTTTGGAAAAAACTCACTAGCTAAAAGAATAAAAGAAAAAATCAAGCTCTCCCATATTTACAGGGAAAAAAGTTGCTTTAATCACTACAGCTCATCAATGCCAACTACCCTCTTACTATTTCCCAACCTTACGCTCATTTATCGGCGGCGCGCAACCAATGAAGGACGTGGAGAAAATTTTCGTTAACGCGCCAGCGTACCACCTGTACCATCAACGCAGCGGAACGCCATTAGTCTGTCTGTATTTAGAATTATATTTTTGTATTGATTTTTTATTTCTTTGCTCTAGGTACACTAGCATGCTAAGTTACTTTGTAAAGATCTATCGACATTAAGTTCTATCCAGGAAATCGTAATAAGAGCTTAAAGACAGAGTACGCAGTAGCGTATTCAAAGGTATGGCGGGTCCTGGGTCGCCATATTTAATTCCTTGTAGCATAGTTTTATAATTTGTCTGAAGAGGCTTACAGCAGTAGCAGTTTAAACCTCACACTCTGATGGGCAACATATACCATAGGATTGTAAAAATATAAAAAAAAAAAAAAAATGAACGTCAGATGCCAGAAAACTGTGGTGCAGCTGCTTTTTCCAAACCCAGGTTTAGAACCGCTACTAGCTCACAGCAATAAAAGTTTCTCCTTCACACATCGTATTTTGCTTTTCTAATCCATCAAAATTATCCAACAATTCGTGGTAACGAACTGTAAGTAAAGAGCAGCTCGATTATACAGTATCCGAAACTCTAAAAATGGAATTTTAATAATAATAGACACATCAAAAGAATTGGCTTTTATCTTGATTCAAAATATGTAATATTCACTAAATTTAATGTAACCCATCAAAATTTATGATCCCGAGAAAATTTATGCGATTTTGAAACAAGGGGGGAACGAACCCGAACAGTCGAGGTATCTCAATGAAAATGGCATCGTCGGTTTTATAATATCAGAGAGCCTTACTGTAGAGGTTTCAAGGTTCCATCTACAAAAATCTGGAATTTATGTTTACTTTTTGCGAGTAAAATGATCATGGGTGCGTGTATATTTGTTTTTTCTTGTTCCAAGGGATGATTCGTTCCTGGCCAATGATCTTAGAAGACTGAGAGAGGTCTCATTCAAACGAACATTCCAATTTTTAGCACCTTTTTGAGTTACCAAAAAGAAAAAAATTGCAACTAGCCCCTCTCACACGCCTTTTTCCTCCACAAGTCATCCGAATCAAAATTTAGAGATAGCCATTTTATTCAGTATAGTTGACAGATCCAATAACTATTCCTCTGGGGATGACTTGACCCTCCCCCAGGCCTCTGGAGAAAGGGCAGTAAGATATAGAATTTGTCTATTATTTACATACAGCATTGGTTATAGATATGTATGCAAACGTTCTTCGGGAGGAGGTGGTATTTTCTGGTTAGGACCGGGGATTTTCCACGGAGAGAATTTTCCATAGGGAAGGCATTTTTCAGGGCTGAACTCTCCAGGGTAAATTTTACACGAGGGGAATTTGCTAGAATTTCTATAGGACATTTTCATTTGACTCAATTTTACATTTGGAGATGTTGCAAGGGAATTGCCCGGGGGAAACTTTTGTCGCAGTTGGAATTGACTGAGTTTATTCCCGTGGGAGGGCGAGAGAGATATTCTGGGGGAGGAATTCTCCATGGGGCAATTCTCTGCGCTAGACATTCTCTGCGGGGTGAATCTTTTGCAAGAAAACCTTTCCATCGGGGAAGGGAGGATATTCCTGGGAAAATTTCTACGGAGGGGAATTTCTGGCATGATTTAAATAACGATGAGAAACTATATAAAAAATAAGTCTGTTTTTCTGATTAAAGTAGGCTTGGAGAAATTTTTCATATGGAGTGGGAGTTTTCCATGGAGAGGAGAGGCGGATTTTCCAGCATTATTTGAAAAACGATCAGAAACTAAATAAAACTTGAAACGATCAGGAATTGTTCTGTATAAGAGGGGGCTGCCTAATTCTCGATGCCTTGCTCTTTACGCTGAAGTTTGGCTTTTTGTCCCGATTCTTTAGGAATGACTCCTGAAAAACAAAGGCCGTTTAATCAGAATAAGAAGCTTTTTGAAGTGGTAATAAATTCCAGCGTGTATAGCAAGGGATTGAGATGGGGACAGTCCCCCAACATACGGATTTAATTATATTCGTTTTAAGTTGTAATGCTGCTCCTTACTTTCAGGTGAAAAACTTATTTTTTTTATTTATTCAGTTTTAAAATCTATCTCACGTCATTAGCCATAATTTGTCATTCTCTCGGTCATTTAATCCCTGTGTTCTAATTCCCAGCGCATTTAATTGCAAATTTTTGCTTTTAATTTTGGATTAAGGATTATCAATTTCAGCCTTTTAAGTGACTCAGTATGTCACGAAGCGGCAGGATATTTGGGATTGAGAGGATTAAAAAGTATCTTTTTCTGTAAAGTTTTTCTTCTTCTAAGGGTAACAGTACACATGAATACTTATCCGTTTCTCCGAAAGTTCTCAAAATGTTTCAGACTTTTAAGATCGAACGAGAAAAAAAGGTATGCGACTATTAAAAAGTCTATGCGCTATTGTGCACTTGCTAAAGAGTGTGTCATCCATGTATATTTTTTATATGGAACGGAGGATCGTAGAAAATTGAGGGAGGGCTGATTCTTTCACGAATTAAAAACTCTAGTGCTCATTCAAGGCTGAAACCAATGGGAGGGTAACTAACTTCCCGTTCAACGCCCAATTGAAAGATTTTACTTTCAACAATCTGTCAAAGATTTAACAAGTGTGCCCTCGGGGGGTGACAAAGCCCTTGAAGTCTTGTGAGTAACGGCCCTCAATTATGTAAATAGCCCATCTAAAAAGGCATCATAGATAGATTATTGTGTTGCTTGAAAATGGAGAAGTGGTTCTTCTCCTTTGTCACTTTCGGATTAAGATTTGATGTTTCCTTATGAAAAACCAACCTGGTCTGAAGACTGTGAAAAGTCGAGGTAAATTGTGGCTTAGAATTTGGATACCTTGTGGTCGACCTTTAAGGGGCCATTTGCTTGACATCAAATAAAAAAGGAAATTGAGCTTCGAACGTTACCTACAAGAAATAATTTAATAATAATTTATGCTCCTGTTTGCTACTTTGATGATTGTGCAAGCCCATGGGTCTCCCTTTTCGGTTAATCAGATTATTCCTAGTGTTAACAGTCTAAAATCAACGTCTTGTCATATTGTGTACGGTTTTCACTTTAATATTTATTCAAGTGAGCTAGCTAATTATTTGCAGTTAGTATTTCAAATGTGTTTGACTCTTTTCTTGGTGGACGTGTTCCAAACTTCGTCTGTGTTCTGATGCACATAAACAACAAAACCTATTCCACTATTGTGACACATGCTGGGTTGAAAGGTGTGATACTGTGATTACTGGGTTTTATTGAGTATAATGACAAGTATCGTAAAATTAAAATACATAGGGAGCAAACGCTACCCGTTCAATGAAAAGCAAGATACTGAAAAGTATGAAAAAAAACATGCAATCCTACAGTATTGTTGCTTGTGTCGTGTTTTACTCGAATTCAAGTGTGTTATTATGTAGTGTAGGATGTACGCGTGTCAAAACTATACGTGTCTGGAACAGTCTTGGAAAGAACTAATAAAATCAAACTGAATATTTGAATATAATGATATATATTGCTGAAAGCTCATCAGTTCAATATTTTATTTTACTATAATTTTGATTATCAAGGTTCTAATAAGTACATAAAACAAATATTTGAAAAGGGGGCAGTAGTAAAACTCTTGTTTGTAGTTATTTTGGTTCGTTATAAGCTTGATTTGTATATTCAATTAAAGTTTTACTCCTTTTGATATTTATTTAGTCATTCATGTCAGTACCTGCTGTATGTTTGTTTGCGATGATTGTTCATTTAATTTCTGTTCGTTTTAGGTTACATTTATTCTTTAATAGTCATTTCTGGTCCTTTTTGACTAGATTCCTCATCGAATGACTTTAATTACTGACTCACTTGAATTAGGTCTCCTGCCGGGTGCTACTCGGCGTAGAGAGTGACGTCTACCTCCTCCATCCACTTCAGTCCATTGCATGAGCTCACTTGATCTGATATTTACAATCGCTAGGAACTCGGATACGCTGTCGGACCATCGCTTCTTTGGTCTGCCACGAGGTCACTTCTAACCGGCTTTGACAGGGTCACAGTCGAAGATATTTTTTGCAGGTAAGTGCAGGGGCATTCGAAGTAGATGTAGAAACCCCCGTAAGGTACGCTCGGCTGCTTGGGTAGAAAGACGGGACTGCTTGGCGAGATTGAGCAGCATCTCGTTACTTACGAAGTCAACTCACCGTAGACCTTCTATGCTTCTCGGACTCTTCGACTGGAATCGATCGATGGCCGTTAGGGTTGTGACTGATGCTTACCAAGTCTCAGCTCCATAAAACATTAAAGAACCAACGAGGCCGTTGAAAATTCGAAGTTTGGTTGGACGACTGATATTCGGTTCTTGCCAAAGGGAACAATTTAACCTGCACATGACAGAAGATGCCTTGGATATCCTTGCTTGCAGCTCGGGGAGAAGGTAGCCATCTGAAGATATCGTATATCCCAGGTAGGTAAACTATTGGACAACTTCTATGCTAGTTGTTGCGCCCAGACTGACTGGAGAAATGACAGCAGGATAAGACGGGTCTATGGGCATAATTTTTGTTTTGTTCCAGTTTATCTTCAGTCTCATAATTGCGGCCTCTTCTCGTAAGATTTGAAGTAATTCCAGCAACTGATCCATGGAGTCCGCAACGATGACCAGGTCGTCAGCAAAATCAGCATCTGAGATTACGCGATGTCCAAACTTGAGTCAAAAGTTGAGACGTGAAGTTATCTTTGTCATAACGTAATCTATGACGACATTGAAGAGTTCTGGGGCCAATGTAAATCATTGAAGCACCACTGTTGTGATTTGGCAGAAGGAGCTGCGCCGGCAATTGACTTGAGCACAGCTCTCCGTGTCATGGTGTAAAACTTTGAAAGTCTGCAGTAATTTTTTGGGAAGGCCAGTCGATGCTAAAATGTTCCAAAGTGCCTCTAGGTCCACTGAGTCGAATTCAGCAAGGAAGTCAATGAACGCAAAAAAGCCTTGCGGCGGAACTCTGTGACTTATTCTAATGTATGTCTAATCGTAAAAATCTGCTCGATGGTGGAACGGTCCGATATATAAGCAGCTTGTTCAGGTCACCGAATCCCATGAACTATATTCCGACAATGATCCAGCAGGACCATTGAGAAAAGTTTTCCTGGGACTGACAGTAGACTTGTTCCACGGTAATGTGAACAGTCATTTCTAGAGACTTTCCTTTTTCATTGCGGGAAGATGACAATCTCCTTTCCGCCAATTTCCAGGAATTATATCAGTTTGCCAAAATGTGGAGAACAGAGTGAAGAGAAACATGAGCATTGTAGGACCTGCAAATTTCAGCAGTTCAGAGCTTAAGCCGCAGATACCAGCAGCTTTGTTATTCTTGAGACTTTTAACTGCGTTTCCAATTTCTGAGGGGCTGAAAGGCTCACATGGAAGAACATCTGCTTCAGGCCTTTGACTAGTAGATTGGCCGGGACTATTATTTGGAGAGATTGACGGGCTAGTATTATTTAAGAACGAGCAGAAGTGGTCCTTCTACATCTCAAGACAAGTGCCCTCATCAATGACAAGTGTCCCATCCAGGGATAGGACAGGTCCTAATGTAGGAGTTTTATCTTCTGTGTTTATCTTCCGATTGAATGAGCACCCTCCAAAGTTTCTGCATCGATGAGGAGGTGGTAGGGATAAGGAAGGGATAGTCCCCGTCCAATATGAGTTGCACCCTTTGGGACATCTCCCTCCCTCCTTAACTACGAAACTATCAGAGAACCCCAGGTACAAATTGATATATACTCCCAGGTGCCATACCCAGGGTTTTAGTAGTCGCAACCAAAAGATTCTAAATATGAATTTGAGAGACACTTGCCAGGAACAGGTAACTACTAAACTGCAGAATTTAACATTTGACAATATAAAAGATGAATGGAATAAATTTAGAAAATTGTTTTTTAAGTTGCTGATGGTGTCATATTAAAAAGTTGGAGATGTAAAAAAAGGAATTTTCAAAGACATAGATACTACTACTAGCGATTAAATTCAGATTTTGTTTTAACTATATTAGAAACTGAGATAGGTTAACAGAAAGGTATAATTTTTTCAAAGAACATATTTTTTTATAGATATTTTTTCCATGGGTAATTATTTTTCATGAGAGTATTCTTAATATACCGACAAACAGAGGTCTACTTTCAAGCTGTTTTGGGTATATTTTTCAAATGAATCGCTTTTCTAAAGGTATTTTTTTCATGGAAATATTTTTCCATGGGTAATTGTTTTTCATGACGATATTTTTAATATGTCGTTAAACAGAGGTCTACTTCCAAGTTCTCATAGATATTTTTTCAAATGAATCATTTTTCCAAAATATTTTTTTTCATGGATATATTTTTCCATAGGTAATTATTTTTCATGAGGAAGTTTTTTAATATATCGATACACAGCCGTCTACTTTCAAGTTGTTTTGGGTTTACTTTTCAAATGAATAATTTTCTCATAGGTATGTTTTGTTTCATGGATATATTTTTCCATAGGTAATTATTTCTAATGAGGATATTTTTCATATATCGATAAACGGAGGTCTACTTCTAATTTGTCGTAGATATATTTTTCAAATGAATCATTTTATTTTCGTGATATTTTTTTTCTTGCATATATTTTGCCATGGGTAATTATTTTTGATGAGTATATTTTTCACGTATATGGTTTTTGCATAAGTGGATAGGCTATGTTACATTAATTTAACTACTTTTAAGTGTGATTAATTTACGTTGGATTAGCATGGGTGATATGTGTACCTGCAGCCAACCTAAAATCATCACTTTTCTTAAAATAACTTAATTTAAGTTAGGTTCATTTAGATTCACTTAATGTAGCACGCCCAGCTAAATGAATCTAAATGAACCTAACTTAAATGAAATTATTTGAAAAAAACTGATGATTTTAGGTTGGCTGTGGGTACCCGGGTCAACCATGCCAACCTAACATACACGAATATAACTTAAAAGTAGTTAACTTAATGTAACCTAACCTATACACTTAGGCAAAAAATATACCTTTGAAAAATGATTGATTTGAAAAGTATATCCCCAAAAAATTTGGAAGTAGACCAATGTTTACCGATACATCAAAAAATAATTACCAATAAAAAAAAATAAATGCATGACAAAAATATACATTGGAAAAATGATTCATTTGAGAAATATATCCTAAAACATTTGTAAGTGGACCTTTGTTTTACTATATATTAAAAATATCCTCATGAAAAATAATTACTCATGGAAAAATATATCCATGAAAAAAAAAATACCTTGGGAGACTGCTTCATTTTAAAAATATACCCAAAACAACTTGGAAGTAGACCTGTGTTTATCGATTTATTAAAAAGTATCCTCATGAAAAATTATTACTCATTGAAAAATATATCCATGAAAAAAATTATACCTTGGAAATAGGATTTATTTGACAAATAAAATCAAAACAACTTGGAAGAAAACCTCTGTTTATCGATATATTAAAAATATCCTCAAGAAAAATAATCCGTGTAAAAATGTATCCATAACAAAAAAATATACCTTGGTAAAAATGATTCATTTGAAAAATATACCCAAAACAAGTTGGAAGTATACCTCTGTTTTACGATATATTAAAAATATCCTCATGAAAAATAATTACCCATGGAAAAATATATCCGTGAAAAAATAAATATATCTTAGAAAAATGATTCATATGAAAAATTTTCTTTAAAATAACTTGAAAGTAAACCTCTGTTTATCGATTCATTAAAAATAACCTCATGAAAAATAATTACCCATGGCAAAATATGTCCATGACGAAAAGAATATACCATGGAAAAAATGATTCTTTTAAAAAAATATACCCAAAACAACTTGGAAGCAGACCTCTGTTTGTCGATATATGAAAAATAACCTCATGAAAAATAATTGCGCATGGAAAACTGTATCCATGATAAAATATACTTTGGGAAAATATGATTCATTTAATAAATATACCCAAAACAACTTAGAGGTAAACCTCTGTTTATCGATATTTTAAAAATATCCCCATAAAATACAATTACGCGTGGAAAATGTATGCATGAAAACAATATACCTTTGGAAAAATGATTCATTTGAAAAATATACTCAAAACAACTTGGTAGTAGACCTCTATTTATCGATATATTAAAAATATCCTTATGAAAACTAATTAACCATGGAAAAATATATCCATGAAAAATATATCATGGAAAAATCGTTCATTTTAAAAATATATCCAAAACAACTTGGAAGTAGACCTCTTTTTATCCATATATTAAAAATACCCGCACAAAAACTAATTACCCCTGGAAAATATATCCAAGAAAAAATATACCTTGGAAATATGATTCATTAGAAAAAAGTATCTAAAACAACTTGGAAGTAGACATTTGCTTATGAAAAATAATTACCCATGGAAATATATATCCATGAACAAAAAATAAACCTTGGAAAAATGATTCATTTAAAAAAAAACATACCGAAAACAACTTGGAGGTATATCTTTGTTTATCGTTATATTATAAATAGCCTCATGAAAAAAAATTATCCGTGGCATTAGACATCCATTAAAAAAAATATATCTTTGGAAAAATAATTCATTTGAAAAATATGCCCATAAGAAATTGGAAATAAACCTTTGTTTATCGATATATTAATGATTTACTCATGAAAAATAATTATCCGTGTAAAATTATATCCATGAAAAAAATATACCTTGTAAAAATTATTCATTGGAAAAATATACCAAAAACAACTTGAAAGTAGACAATTGTTTATTGATATATTAAAAATATCCTCAGGAAAAACCCATGGAAAAAATATATCCATGAAAAAAAATATACTTTGGAAAAATGATTCCTTTTAAAAAAACTAAAATAACTTGGAAGTAGACCTCTGTTTATCGATACATTAAAAATATATTCATGAAAAATAATTATCCATGGGAAAATATATCCATGAAAAAAACTTACAATGGAAAAATGATTCAATTGGAAAATATATCCACGATAACTTGGAAGTTGACCTGTGTTTATCAATATATTACAAATATCCTCATGAAAAATAATTACCAATAGAAAAATATATACATGAAAAAAACATACCTTTGAATAATGATTCATTTTAAAAATATACCCAAAACAACTTGGAAGTAGATCTCTCTTTATCGATATATTAAAAATAGTTTCCCATGTAAAAATATATGCTTGAACAAAACAAAATATGTATCTTGGAAACGTGATTTATTTGAAAAATATAGCCAAAAAAACTAGGATGTAGACCTTTGTTTACCGATATACTAAAAATGTCCTCATAAAAAATAATTAACCATGGAAAAATGTATCCATAAGAAAATATCATAAAAAAAAATGATTCATTTGAAAAATAGATCCAAGACAACTTGGACAACTAAACTCTATTTATCGATATGTTAAATAATCCTCAAAAAAAATTACCAATGACAACATTTATCCATGAAAAAAAAATATCATGAAAAAAATGACATCTCTGAAATATATATATCCAAGACAACTTGGAGGTAGACCTCTTTTTATCGATATATCAAAAATATCCACATGAAAAATAATTACCCATGGAAAAACATATTGCCAATAAACCTGGCCCAACCTCAGGCCTGGGGAACCATCGGTTAACCAAATTCCCACGAAACATAATGAAAAAAGCTTGGTCCGTCTTTGGCCAGCTCCGCAGTAGTATGTATGTATGCAATTTGGGACACACATTGGAATATATATTTGGAATATACATTTGGAATATACATTTGAAACTTACATTTGGAATATAAATTTGGAATATATATCATATAACACCATACGGATGTAAGACCCCTGAATTAGTGAAATCGTGGCGGTGTTCTAATTTTTAAACCTGTATTTGTAACCTACTGAAATTACATGATTATTCTGTAATGGAGAAAGGTATCTCATTTGCATAATTCATTCCTGAGCAAGAATATTAAGATATATTCAACCTTCAGAAGTCATTTGATTCAAGTACACTCAAAGGGCTTAATTTCAATCGCTTATCAACTAAAGGTAAATCTGAGGGAACGGTGACAACCACGCCACATTTTATAAATGTCAGAATATGATTAGAATATATTCATCCTTCACAAGTTAATTGATTCGATTGGCCTAGCTTCATCTCTTGGTTGTGGTAGCTATAATACACAAGTAACGAATTAGGAATGCGGCTATTATAAAATATAGGTTGGTATTGGAGGATACATAAAGTTGAAACTAATTAAGTCGTAAGTGCCGGGAAAATAATTTTAATATAGAAATCGAGGAACAATCCCTACAAATAGAATACAATCCTCAGAAATCAAGTGGTGAGGTGGTTATGGACACTACGCGAATGTCCCAGTCTTACTCTATGGTTTGTTATCGATACTACCTAGTTTATTGTATGTATTAAATCAGTAATGTTTTGTACATTGGAAGGATAAACACCTGCATTATATTCTTTAAAAAAGGTGAAAAGGAATTATTTGAAGAAAGTGTGGGCACATGATGAAGTCATCGTTGCGTTGAATCCTGACAAAGACATATATTTGAATTATGAAACAAGTACTATTGGGGATATCATTGGAAATATATGCGTGTGTTTTCATGATAGTGAGAAATGAAATTTCTTTGGAGTAACGAAAAAAGTTAACTCTTATAATGGTGGATATGTAAGAGTATCATTTCCAGAGATGATAGTGCTCAAAGAGAATGAAAATATAAATGATAGTTGATGAAAAGGGCCATCTTCTTGCTAGTGCTTGCGGTAACATGTTACCCAGTGATAGACCCTATCGCCAGCTTTCGGGCATTAGTACTCAATCGAAGGTCAAAAAAAGAAAACCTTACTGCTGAACTAATGTCATAAACCATTTCTTGTGTAAGTGCCAGAACTGTTACCCGTGTAAAAATAAAGAGGTAATAGACAGTGAAATCGAAAGCATTATAAAAAGGGCATTGGCATACAATATAATAACGGTGTATAATGATGAATTAATGGAAAACAAAGCGCATGTTAACATTATTACTACCATTGATCATAAGCCAGAAGATATAGTCAATGAACCTAATTATACCAAAGATGAAACGTATATAGAACCTCTAACTTGACACCCAAGTAAAAATAGTGTATTACTCAAAATGGATTAATGATTATTCTACTGGTTAAAAACTAGGAGAAGAGAATACCTACACTATCAAGAGAGAAAATGATGAATTATCATATGGAACCGACTCAAAATGTCCACAGTTATTCAATAATATTAATAATGCATAATAATGTATGTAACATATTTTTTATGTTAATATTCTACATGTTGTTATTTCAATAAAAGTATTTTTATGCATTACTTTGTTATGTTTTCATTATTTTTAGGCTACACTAGCTCGTCAAACGTTTAGATTTTTTATTCAGAAGTCGGAGATGTAAGAAAAGGAATTTTCAAAGACAGAGATACTACTACTAGCGATTATATTGTGATTTTGTTTTAATTATATTAGAAACTGAGATAGGTTAACAGATATGAATCATTTTTCCAAGGGATTTTTTTATGGGTATATTTTTCCATGGGTAATTATTTTTCATGAGGATATTTTTATTATATAGATAAACAGAGGTCTACTTTCAAACTGTTTTAGGTATATTTGTCAAATGAATCATTTTTCTGAACGGATATTTTTTTTTATTAATATATTTTTCAATGGGTAATTATTTATCATAAGGATATTTTTAATATATCGATAAACAGAAGTCTTCTTCCAAGTTGTCTTGGATGTATTTTTCAAAGTAATTATTTTTCCAAGATATATTTTTTTCATGGATATATTTTTCCATGGGTAATTATTTTTCATTAGGATATTGTTTAATATATCGATAAACAAAGGTCTACTTTCAGGTTGTTTTGGGTATATTTTTCAAGCGAATCATTTTTCCAAAGGTATATTTTTTTTTATGGATATATTTTTCCATGGTTAGTTATTTTTCATGTGGATATTTTTGATATATCGATAAATAGAGGTCTACTTCCAAGTTTTTCTGCATATATATTTCAGTTGAGTCATTTTTTTCATGATATTTTTTTCATGGATACATTTTGCCATGGGTAATTTTTTCATGAGAATATTTTAAAATATAGATAAATAGAAGTCTACTTGCAAGTTGTCTTGGATCTATTTTTCAAATAAATCATTTTTTTCATGATATTTTCTTATGGATACATTTTTCCTTGGGTAATTATTTTTTATGAGGATATTTTTAATATATCAATAAACAAAGGTCTACATCCAAGTTTTTTTGGCTATGTTTTTCAAATGAATCATGTTTCCAAGATATATATTTTGGTTTGTTCAAGGATATATTTTATATGGTAAATTATTTGTAATATATCGATAAAGAGAGACCTACTTCCAAGTTGTTTTGGGTATATTTGTTCATGAATCATTATTCCAAGGTATGTTTTTTTCATGCATTTTTATTTCCATGGGTAATTATTTTTCATAAGGATATTTTTAATATATTCATAAACGAAGGTCAACTTCCAAGTTGTCATGGATATATTTTCCAATGAATCATTTTTGCATTGTAAATTTTTTCATGGATACATTTTCCCATGTATAATTATTTTTCATGAAAATATTTTTAATATATCTATAAACAAAGGTTTACTTCCAAGCAATTTTAGTTATATTTTAAAAAGGAATCATTTTTCCAAAGTATATTTTTTTTCATGGATATATTTTTCCAGGGGTTTTCATGAGGATATTTTTAATATATCGATAAAAACAGGTCTACTATTAAGTTGTTTTGGGTATATTTTTCAAATAAATCATTTTTCAAATGTATATTTTTTTTCGTGGATATATTTTTACACGGATAATTATTTTTCCTGATGAAATCATTAATATATCGATAAAAAAAGGTCTACTTCCAGTTTGTTATGGGTATATTTTTCAAATGAATCATTTTCCCAAAGATATATTTTTTAATGGATATCTTTTTCCACAGATTTTTATTTTTCATGAGGATATTTACAATATAACGATAAACAGAGATATGCCTCCAAGTTGTTTATGTTATGTTTTTTTCAAATCATTTTTCCAAGGTGTATATTTTGTTCATGGATATATTTTTTCATGGGTAATTGTTTTTCATGAGAATATTTATAGTATATTGATAAACAAATGTCTACTTTCAAGTTGTTTTAGATATTTTTTTCTAATAAATCATGTTTCAAAGATGTATATTTTGGTTTGTTCAAGGATATATTTTTATATGGTAAATTATTTGTAATATGTCGATAAAGAGAGACCTACTTTCAAGTTGTTTTGGGTGTATTTTTTAATGAATCATTATTCCAAGGTATGTTTTTTTCATGCATTTTTATTTCCATGGGTAATTATTTTTCATAAGGATATTTTTAATATATCGATAAACAGAGGTCAACTTCCAAGTTGTCGTGGATATATTTTCCAATGAATCATTTTTGCATTGTAAACTTTTTTCATGGATATATTTTCCATGCATAATTATTTTTCATGAGAATATTTTTAATATATCTATAAATTATTTGAAAAAAACTACGTTTTCTAAAGAGTTAAAGAGGCTGAGTTACAAGGTCAAACCTTAAAACGTACAGGGAATAGGAGGCACAGTTGGGGGGCTGCCGCCCCAAACCCCCGCTTTCGCAGCCTTTAAATAAAACAAAAAATTTAAACTGAAAGTAAGGAGCGACATTAAATCTTAAAACGAACAGAAATTATTCCGTATATGAAAGAGGCTGTGCCCTCCTCAACGCCTCGCTCTTTACGCTAAAGTTTGACTTTCTCACAACTCTTTTTTTAAACAATAAAAACTTTAGCGTAAAGAGCGAGGCGTTGAGGAGAGCACAGCCTCTTTCATATACGGAATAATTTCTGTTCGTTTTAAGATTTAATGTCGCTCCTTACTTTCAGTTTAAATTTTTTTTTTTATTTAAAGGCTGCGAAAGCGGGGGTTTGGGGGCGGCAGCCCCTCAACTGTTCCTCCTAATCCCTGTACGTTTTAAGGTTCGACCTTGTAACTCAGCCTCTTTAACTCTTTAGAAAACGTAGTTTTTTTCAAATAATTTCTGCACGTTTTTGTACAGTTTATTACTTATTATTGCTTGACTAACTGTTAGCTGATCGTGTCAGGAGTTGAAGTTGGGGGCTGCCGCCCCCAAACCCCCCGCTCTTGAACATTCTTGTGTTAAGGCTTTTAATTCCTGAATACTCAAATCACGTCGTACAGGGTGCCTCCTAATCCCTGTACGTTTTAAGGTTCGAACTTGTGACTCAGCCTCTTTAACAGCCCCCCCCAACTGTGCCTCCTAATCCCTGTACGTTTTAAGGGTTGACCTTGTAACTCAGCCTCTTTAACTCTTTAGAAAGCGTAGTTTTTTTTCAAATAATACACATAAACAGGTTAGACCTGCTTTGTTATGAAAATTGACGTGCAGATATTTTCATAACAAAGCATGTCTAACCTGTTTATCTGTATTATTTGAAAAAAACTAAGGTTTTTCGTAAATGTAAATTCGGGGGATAATTTTTTCGGTCTGAAAATATCAAAAGACCCTAACAGGTCGAATTCTGCTTCGAATGAGTCCTCATTCAACCGGATCCGTTGCCAACTGTGGCCTGTAGGCGCGGCTAAGAAAAAAAAAAGATGATGAATTTTAAGTGGCTATATTTGGTTTTTTGAAAACAGGGAAGGAGTGATCGGATTGAGCTGAAATTTCGAGGATAAGTTCCCGGGCCCTAGAAAAGCTTAACCTCTAAATTTCAGCCCGATCGGACAACGTTAAAGGGGGGTTGTGGTGGGAGGGTCCAAACTTCCGGCCCAGTTTACCCCATGAAGATAAAGTCGGAGGAGGATGAAATTTTGCAAGTTTCTTAGTTTGAGCTTGGGCTACAAAATGCGATTACCGCCGTCTCTCTGCTACCTCTAGGACCTGAAATCGCTTAACATTGTGGTGGGTCGCCTCTTTATAGAGGCACAAGTGTGCCTCCTTGATAATTTTTTTCAAATAATTTAAAAAAGAAACTGAATTTTTTTTTAATTTAATTTCAGTATATAAAAAATTTGATCTAACGGTAAATCGGACTCTGGTTTTCCGCCTGGCTGCCAAAAGTCTCACTACTACACTAAAGAGACATAATTGAAGTTGTTTTTTAGTGAGGTGATGAATCTTTTTGACGCAAGCAAAACTTGATATTTGGTTTTTGGAAAACAGGGAAGGAGTGATCAGATTGAGCTGAAATTTCGAGGATAAGCTCCCAGGCCCCAGGAAAGATTATTCTCTAAATTTCAGCCCGATCAGACAACGTTAAAGGGGGGTTGTGGTGGGAAAAATTAACATGGGCTAATATAGGAAAACAAGGTTTTTCGTAAATGTAAATTCGGGGGATAATTTTTTCGGTCTGAAAATATCAAAAGGCCCTAATATTTTGAATTCTGCTTCGAATGAGTCCTCATTCAACCAGATCCGTTGCCAACTGTGGCCTGTAGGCGTGGCTAAGAAAAAAAAAGAAATGATGAATTTTAAGTGGCTATATTTGGTTTTTTGAAAACAGGGAAGGAGTGATCGGATTGAGCTGAAATTTCGAGGATAAGCTCCCGGGCCCTAGGAAAGCTTAACCTCTAAATTTCAGCCCAATCGGACAACGTTAAAGGGGGCTGTGGTGGGAGGGTCCAAACTTCCGGCCCAGTTTACCCCATGAAGATAAAGTCGGAGGAGGATGAAATTTTGCAAGTTTCTTAGTTTGAGCTTGGGCTACAAAATGCGATTACCGCCGTCTCTCTGCTACCTCTAGGACCTGAAATTGTTTAACATTGTGGTGGGTCGCCTCTTTATAGAGGCACAAGTGTGCCTCCTTTACAAAGGTCTACTTCCAAGCTATTTTAGTTATATTTTAAAAAGGAATCATTTTTCCAAAGTATATTTTTTTTCATGGATATATTTTTCCAGGGGGTTTTCATGAGGATATTTTTAATATGTTGGCAAACAGAGATCTAGTGCCAACTTGTCAGGGATACCTTATTTTATTGAGTCATTTTTTCAATGGTATATTTTTTTTCATGGATATATTTTTCAATGGTTAATTATTTTTCACTAGGATATTTTTAATATATTGATAAACAAAGGTTTTCTTCCAATTTGTTTTGATTTTATTAGTCAAATAAATCCTATTTCCAAGGTATAATTTTTTTCATGGATATATGTTTCCAAGAGTAATAATTTTTCATGAGGATACTTTTTAATAAATCAATAAACACAGGTCTACTTCCAAGTTGTTTTGGGTATATTTTTCAAGTGAATCATTTTCCCAAGGTATTGTTTTTTTGATGGATATATTTTTCGATGAGTAATTATTTTTTATGGGAATATTTTTAATATATAGTATAACAGAGGTCCACTTCCAAATGTTTTTGGATAAACATTTTGGATAAAAATGATTCAATTTTCAAATGAATAATTTTTCCATGGTATATTTTTTTCATGGTTATATTTTTTCATTGTTAATTATTTTTCATCACTATATTTTTAATATATCGATAAACAGAGGTCATCTTCCAAGTTGTTTTGAGTTTATTTTTCAAATGAATCATTTTTCCGAAGGTAAATTTTTTCATGGATATATTTTCCCCGCTTAATTGTTTTTTAAGAAGATATTTTTAATGTATTGATAAACAGAGGTCTACCTCTAAGTTGTTTTGGGTATATTTATCAATTGAATAATTTTTTCCCAAAGTATATTTTATCATGGATATATTTTTCCATAGGTAATTATTTTTCATGAGGATATTTTAATGTATCGACAAATAGGGGTCCACTTCCAAGTTGTTTTGAGTATATTTTTTCAAATGAATCATTTTTTCCATGGTATATTCTTTTCGTCATGGACATATTTTGCCATGGGTAATTATTTTTCATGAGGTTATTTTTAGTGTGTCGATAAACAGAGGTTTATTTCCAACTTATTTTAAGAAAAATTTTTCATATGAATCATTTTTCTAAGGTATATTAAATTTTCATGGATATATTTTTCCATGGGTAATTTTTATTCATGAGGATATTTTTTAATATATCGTAAAACAGAGGTATACTTCCAGCTTGTTTTGGGTATATTTTTCAAATAAATAATTTTTCCAAGGTATTTTTTTTCTTGAATATATTTTCCATGATTAATTATTTTTCATGAGGATATTTTTAATATATCGATAAACAGAGGTTTTCTTTCAAGATTATACTTTTTAGTAAATCGATAAACACAGGTCTACTTCCAAGTTGTTTTGGGTATATTTTTCAAATGAATCATTTTTCCAAGGTATTGTTTTTTTTATGGATATATTTTTCAATGAGTAATTATTTTTTATGAGGATATTTTTAACACATATTAAAACAGGTCCACTTCCAATTGTTTTAGGATATATTTTTCAAATGAATCATTTTTCCAATGTGTATATTTTTTTCATGGATATATATTTTTTTATTGGTAATTATTTTTTTATGTATCGATAAACATTGGTCTACTTCCAAATTTTTTTGGGGATATGATTTTCAAATGAATCATTTTTCCAAGGTATATTTTTGCATAAGTGGATAGGCTATGTTACATTAAGTTAACTACTTTAAAGTTAGGTTCATGTATGTTAGGTTGGCATGTTTGGCCCTGGTACCGACAACCAACCTACAATTTTCAGTTTTTTTCAAATAATTTCATTTAAGTTAGGTTCATTTAGATTCACTTAGCTGGGCGTGCCACATTAAGTGAATC
Source organism: Artemia sp. Qi Xiang Cuo (assembly GCF_049724085.1). Classification (NCBI taxonomy): domain Eukaryota; kingdom Metazoa; phylum Arthropoda; class Branchiopoda; order Anostraca; family Artemiidae; genus Artemia; species Artemia sp. Qi Xiang Cuo. The sequence goes on from NC_142801.1 coordinate 20,778,432, forward strand.
TAAATGAACCTAACGTAAATAAAGTTATTTTAAGAAAAGTGATGATTTTAGGTGGGCTGCAGGTACACAGGTCACCCTTGCTAACCCAACGTAGATTAATCGCACTTAAAAGTAGTTAACTTAATGTAACCTAACCTATCCACTTATGCAAAAACCATATACGTGAAAAATATACCCATGAAAAATAATTACCCATGGCAAAATATATCCATGAAAAAAAATATCATGAAAAAATGATTCATTGTAAAAATATATCCAAGACAAATTAGAAGTAGACCTCTATTTATCGATATATGAAAAATATCCTCATTATAAATAATTACCTATGTAAAAATATATCCATTAAAAAAAAAATACCTCTGGGAAAATTATTCATTTGAAAAGTAAACCCAAAACAACTTGAAAGTAGACGGCTGCGTATCAATATATTAAAAAATATCCCCATGAAAAATAATTATCCATTGAAAAATATATCCATGAAAAAAAATATTTTGGAAAAATGATTCATTTGAAAATAATATCCATGACAACTTGGAAGTATACCTCTGTTTATCGATATATTAAAAATATCGTCATGAAAAATAATTACCCATGGAAAAAAATATCCAGGAAAAAATATATGCTTTCAAAAAATTATACATTTCTGTTAACCTATTTTAGTTTCTAATATAATTAAAACAAAATCTGAATTTAATCGCTAGTAGTAGTATCTATGTGTCTGAAAATTCCTTTTCTTACATCTCCGACTTTTTAATAAGACACCATCAGCCACTTAAAAAACAATTTTCTAAATTTATTCCATTCATCTTTTATGTTGCCAAATTTTAAATCTCCAGTTTAGTACTTACCTGTTCCTGGAAAGTTTTTCTCAAATTCATATTTAGAATCTTTTGGTTGCAACAACTAAAATCCTGGGTATGGCACCTGGGAGTATATATCACTTTATACCTGGGGTTCTTTGATAGTTTCGTAGTTAAGGAGGGAGGGAGATGCCCCAAAGGGTGCACTTTAATGCCAAAACCACCCAACTTTAAATTGACAGATAATCCCCATATACAGGAATTACTTTTGGGGAACTATCTTTTTGGGTGAAGTTGGTTGGAGTGGGGGGTTACCAAAATACTTTGAAAACGGATCAAAAATATAAAAATGATGTTTAATGCCTATTGATTTCTGGGAGTATTTCTTGTGTACGCTGTTATTATGAAATTAACAAGTGATATTAAACCCCAAAATGAGCATAACTAATATTGGACGGGGACTATCCCTTCCTCATCCCTACCCCCTCCTCATGGTTGAAGAACCTTTGGAGGATGCTCTTTCAATCGGAAGATAAATACAGGAGAAAAAACTTTTACATTAGGACCTGTCCTATCCCTGGATGGGACACTTGTCTTTGATGAGGGCACTTGTCTTGAGCTCTGGAAGGACCACTTCTGCTCGCTCATAAATAATACTAGCCCGTCAACCTCTCCAAATAATAGTCCCAGCCAATCTATTAGTCAAGGGCCTGAAGCAGATGTTCTTCCATATGAGCCTTTCAGCCCCTCAGAAATTGGAAACGCAGTTAAAAGTCTCAAGAATAACAAAGCTGCTGGTATCTCTGGCTTAAGCTCTGAACTACTGAAACTTGCTGGTCCTACAATGCTCCTGTTTCTCTTCAGTCTGTTCTCCACATTTTGGCAAACTAATATAATTCCTGGGGATTGGCGGAAAGGTGTCATCTTCCCGCAATGAAAAAGGAAAGGCTCTAGAAAGGACTGTTCAAATTTCAGTGGAACAAGTCTACTGTCAGTCCGAGGAAAACTTTTCTCAATGGTCCTGCTGGATCGTTGTCCAATATAGACATATTTTAGAATAAATCACGGAGTTCCGCCGCAAGGCTTTTTTGCCTTCATTGATTTCCTTGCTGCACTCGACTCAGTGCACCTAGAGGGACTTTGGAAGATTTTAGCATCGACTGGCCTTCCCGAAAAATGCTGCGGACTTTCAAAGCTTTACACCATGACACAGAGAGCTGTGCTCAAGTCAATGGCCGGTGCAGCCTATTCTTCCAAATGACGACAGTGGTGCTTCAAGATTGTACAGTCGCCCCAGAGCTGTTCAATGTCATCATAGACTACGTTATACCAAAGATAACTTCACGTCTCAACTTTTGACTCAAGTTTGGACATCGCGTAATCTCAGATGCTGATTTTGCTGACGACCTGGCCATCTTAGCGGACTCCATGAATCAGTTGCTGGAAGCACTTCAAATCTTACAAGAAGAGGCCGGAATTGTGGGACTGCAGATAAACTGGAACAAAACAAAAATTATGCCCATAGACCCGTCTTATCCTGCTGTCATTTCTCCAGTCAGTCTGGAAACAACAGTTAGCATAGAAGTTGTCCAAAAGTTTACCTACCTGGGATATACGATTTCTTCAGATGGCTTCCTTCTCCCAAAGCTGTAAGCAAGGATATTCAAGGCATCTTCTGTCAAGGGTAGGTTAAATTGTCACCTTTGGCAAGAACCAAATATCAGTCGTCCAACCAAACTTCGAATTTTCAACGCCCTCGTTGGTTCTTTAATGTTTTATGGAGCTGAGACTTGGTAAGCATCAGCCACAACCCTAACGGCCATCGATAGATTCCAGTCGAAGAGTCTGAGAAGGATAGAGGGTCTACGGTGGGTCGCCTTCGTAAGTAACGAGAAGCTGCTGCATCTCACCAAGCAGTCCCGTTTTTCTACCCAAGCAGCCGAGCGTACCTTATTGTGGTTTGGACATCTACCCGTGCACTTACCTGCAAAAAATATCTTCGACTGTGACCCTGTCAAAGCCGGTTAGAAGCGACCTCTTGGCCGACCAAAGAAGCGATAGTCCGACAGCGTATCCGAGTTCCCAGCGATGGCAAATATCAGATCAAGTAAGCTCATGCAATGGACCGAAGTGGATGGAGGAGGTAGACGTCACTCTCTACGCCGAGTAGCACCCGGCAGGAGACCTAGTTCAAGTGAGTCAGTAATTAAAGTCATTCGATGAGGAATTTAGTCAAAACGACCAGAAATGACTATTAAAGAATAAATGTAACCTAAAACGAACAGAAACTAAATGAATAATCATTGCAAACAAACATACAGCAGGTACTGACATGAATGAATAAATAAATATTAAAACGAGTAACACTTTAATTGAATATTCAAATCAAGCTTAAAACGAGCCAAAATAACTACAAACAAGAGTTTTGCTACTGCCCCCTTTTCAAATATTTGTTTTATGTACTTATTAGAACCTTGAAAATCATAATTATAGCAAAATAAAATATTGAACTGATGAGCTTTCAGCAATATATATCATTATATTCAAATATTCAGTTTGATTTTATTAGTTCTTTCCAAGACTGTTCCAGACACGTATAGTTTTAACACACGTCCATCCTACACTACATAATAACACACTTGAATTCGTGGACAACACGACACAAGCAACAACACTCAAAAATCTGTAGGATTGCGTGTATTTTTTTCATGCTTCTCAATATCTTGCTTTTCATTAAACGGGTAGTGTTTGTTGCTCTATGTATTTTAATTTTACGATACTTGTCGTTATACTCAATAAAACCCAGTAATCACAGTATCTAAACCCCGGCGCCGCGCCGATGAGCGAAGATCGGCGGCAGCTAGGCCAAAACAGCGCGCCGCACCGCGCCGCCAGTAAGACGTCGGCGGCGCGCCGCCGGGGTGATCAATGTTGACCGCAAACATTAATGTTTTCATCAGTCTTTCTCAAAACACAGCTTAAATTTACAACAGATTCGAGCCTATTCATGAGTTCAAAACTTCATAAGTCAGTGGCTGGAAACTGGTCTTCTTTGTTATTCATCAAGAGAAGTAGAAATCTGGTGGAAACGAAATGGCTGTGGCGTTTCAGAATTCTTGCACAATAGTTGATGTATCTATTAGCTATGTATTCTTAACATAAATAATTATCAAAATTAGTAGTTTTTTTCATCGAGCATTGCTGCACACAAAACTTCAAATACCGTATCACAAAATTTGTCAGTTATCTGGACAAAAGCTTTGAATATATGTTTTACCTTAGAAACTTAATTTTTTTATTATACCCTTTGCCCATATCTGCTGTGTCACCTTTAAAACAGTTAAGACGGATAACTTTGATGTCCATCGCTTTTTTTGCTCTCTAAGAATCCTAAAAAGCCTTCCTTGTATTAAAAACAGGTTTTAATAACAATTTAAAAAAAAATACATCATGTATAACTCACGAAAATCTTGTTAATTTTTAAATTATCATAGGGATTGGACAAATATATTGAAAGGAGTATTTTTGCTTGGCTTCTTCCTTCTTTAATGTACTCGTGTGGATTCACATTTGAAAACGTTATCCAACTGTCCAAATATAACAAACATAAAACTATATTTACCATGCACAAAAGAGAATGCAATTACCAGGAGAATTATATGTAAAACACAAAAACGCATCAGCATCTCCAACCAATTTTTTCCACTATAATTTATGATCATTTTGAATAGAAAAACTTAAAATTTCACCTTAGAAAATAATCAAGCATCAGTTTCCAATGACGAAATGTGGATGACCTACCTCAGTACTGGAAGGAAAACGGAAGTTAATTTCCAATCAATGTGTTAATTTCAACCAATAAGCTTGGTCGAACTTAAATGAATTTATATAATGGACGATATAAGAAAATAGAACAGCTTTTTGATGATCATATGGAGCTATTCAGTGTTTTCTTGAATGATTCAAAGATGTTACAGCTTTTACTGTACTGAAATAAAAATATTGCGACATTAAAAACTATTAGGTAAGAGTATGAACACTCATAAAATTTTTTCATAGGCCTTCTTATTGAAGTTCCTTTCTTTTGAAATTATGGCAACGCGTGACGGGTAAGCTGGTATACTAATGAAAGTCCAAATATTAGTATGTGTAAAAAAAGGTATTTTTCAAAATAGTATGGAGGGACAAAACATCTAGGGGTTAACTGGTCGAAAAAAATTCCTTCAGTCAAACTTGGAAGTCAATTCTAACTGCGGGCTGTGGCTACAATTGTCATGAATAAAAATCAACTTATCCTCTTTGTATGGACTGAGGTTGCTTTCAATAAAAAAATTCAAGATATTATTATTTGAATATAATAATTCCCTATCACCCCCCTCTGGACACCATCTTGATAGGATACCGTCTCTGCTTTAAATTAAAAAAAAAATTTTGGCATACCTGCTTTCAGTAAAAAAAGAAAATAATCAAAGTACTATCACTTAAATATAATAACTCCCTATACCATCTTGACCCCCCCCCCCTGGATACCATGCACCTTGATAGGGTACCTTCTTTGCTTTAAATTAAAAAAATAATTAACCTTTTGGCATCCCTGATTTAAAAAATAAATAAATTTGATATACTATCATTTAAATATAATATTTCCCTATCGCCCCCCGCCCTCTGTATACCACCTTGATAGAATACCGTCTCCACTTTAATTTTTCAAAATATTTGCTTTCTTCCCTGCTTTCAATAAAAAACATATTAAGGTATTATCACTTAAATATAATAACTCCCTATGTCCTCCCCCCCCCCTATGGATACAATTATCTTGATGGGATACCGTCTCTGCTTTATATAAAAAAAAATAACTTATTGGCATCCCTGCTTTCAAAAAAAAAAAAATCGAGGTATTATCATTTAAATATGATAGCTCCCAACCCCACCCCCCCCCCTCTGGTTACCACTTTAATAGGATGCCGTCTTTGCTTTAAATTAAAAAAAATTAACTTTTTTGCATCCCTGCTTTCATTAAAATTAAGTTAAAAAAAAAAGTTTCTTAAACTGAAAGTAAGGAGCGACATTAAAACTTAAAAAAACGAGCAGAAACTATTCCGTATATGAAAGGGGCGGTCCCCACCTCAACGCTACGCACTTTAAGCTAAAGTTTTCTATTGTTTCAAAAAAAAAATTTGTGATACAGAGTAAAACTTTATAGTAAAGAGAGAGGCGGTGAGGTGGGGACAGTCCCTTTAATATACGGAATAATTTATGTTAGTTTTATTTTTTAATTTCGCTCCTTACTTTAAGTTTAAAAAAACTTGTTTTTTTATTTAATTTCTGATCGTTTTTTAGTTAATGCAGCTTTTATTTTGGCTCACCGTCATTGAATAAGTAAACAAAATTTGCATAAAAATTTCGCTCTTCTTTTGCTAAATGGCTGTCTCTAAATTTGGTTCTGACGTAATTTACAAATTAACTTACGTAACGAACTTCTATATTCGTATATTTTTCTTCTGGCAAAAAATAAGTTGCGGATATAGTTGTAGATATTTGCTGATATGAGTTTGAAACCTCTATAATAGGGTTTTCTGATACGCTGAATCTGACGGTGGCATTTTCATTAAAATTCTTTCACTTGTAGGGGATGTTTCCCCCCTCTTTAAAAAATCAGTTAAATTTTCTCAGGCTGGTAGCCTTTGATGAGCAATACTAAACTTAATAAAATTTATGTATTTAGAATCAGCATTATAAGCCCATTCTTTTGATACATTTATTGACATCAAAATTCCGTGTTTAAAAGTTTTGATTACTATTGAGCCGTGTCGCTTGTTTTTTTTTATTATTAGGTATATGTTATTACGTATATGAGGGGTTCTCCCCTTAGTCAATACCGCTCTTTACGTTAAAAGTTAAAAAAAAATTAATTAACAAACCCCTGAATCCCAAAGGCCGTTTAATTAGAATCGATAGCTCTTTTGAAAGTACTAAAAAAACTGTTGATTAAAGAGCGAGGTATTGACTTGGGGGAGAACGTCCTCATATGCTTAATACTTTATGTTCGTTTTAAGTTCTAGTTTTGCTTCTTACTTTCAGTTGAAAAAACGTTTTTTTTATTTAATTTCTGATCGTTTTTTAAATAATGCTTGGAAATCCGGCGCACCCTTCATAGAAATGTCCCTTACTCCAAATAAACATCCTCCACGCAAAGATTCTCCCGAGTAACCTCCTCCTCCAGCCCCCCCCCACCAGAAAAAATCCTTACTGGAAATGTCGGTATACGTCCCAAAAACCAATACAATATGTAAGCAATTGGCAAAGTTCATATCTTGCAGCCCTTCCCCTGGGAACTGTGGGGGATTAAGTCATCCTAAAAGACATATTTATTAGATTTTCGACTATGCTGAACAAAATTGCTATCTAAAAATTTTAATTGGGTGACTTGGAGAAAGAAATGAGCGTGGGAAAAGGATTAGTTGCTCTCTATTTTTTTGGGGGCGCGCAACGTGATCTTTTTTCGAGCAAAAAATGTAAATTTCCTCCTTTTTGCCGGTAGGAGCGTGAAACTTCTTTAATAGGGTTCTCTGATAAGTTGAATGTGATGGTGTAATTTTCTTTGAGGTTAATTAAAAAACCAAAATTCCACATTTTTGCAGATAGGGGTTTGAAGCTTCTTTAATAAAGTTCGTTGATAAGCTGAATCTGATGGTGTGAATTTCGTTAAAGTTAATTAAAAAAATTTGCAAGTAAAACAAAATTTTATTGTTTAAAAAAATTGAGTTGTGAGAAAGTCAAACTTTAGCGTAAAGAGCGATGCGTTGAGGAGGGGACAGCCCCTTTCATATTCGGAATAATTTCTGTTCGTTTTAAGTTTTAACGTCGTTAGTAGTAACCGTATAATGCATTAAAACCCTACACGCAAACCTACGCCTAAGGCATAGATATGTATTTAAGTTTTCAATGCATTGTACGGTTACCAGGATCATTTGCCTATTACAATGAACTCTACCTGTGCTGAAAGACATGTTTTTCTATTATGACACGTATTTTTGGAGGACAATCAGAGATTGAGAGCGACGGTCACACTAACTACTTGATTAGTAGTTGGATTCGGATATAAGGAGTAATTTTCATTGTATTTAATATTAGTAAGACTGAGGCAGCGGGTATGCGTGTAGGTTTTCAACGAATTGGGGTTACCAGGATCATTAGCAAAGAGGTACCGTTTCTATAGAAGGTATAGTAATTTGAAATATCATATGGACTGTGCTTGAAGGTATAAACTTTGCGTACGTCCCCATACCAAACAGGTTGATTATAATCTGTTCTACTTCAAGTTTTTTCTGGCACAATTAACTGAATTTCTATTTCATGATAAACAGGTTTTTTTTTTTTAGGTTACATCCGTGTCGGAAAAACCGGTGTATCTTTTTAGTTTTCTTTACATTACATATTAGTAAGAGAATTGAATTCAAAGAGAATAGTTTAACGAGTAATGCATTTGAAAAGGGTAATTACTTCTTTAGTTTACGAGATTTGTGAATTTTTTTTTTTGCGAAAAGATATTTGCGAAAAGATATTTGCGTAGACGCTTACAAGGGACATTGCTAGAAAGTATTCAATAGCTTAATTGAAAAGTAACGATAGAATGACATTGTGACTTGACCTAGCTTTACCTCGCCGATGTGTTCTGTATAATACGTAATTAACGTTTTAAAAATATTTTCAATTTAAAAAGAATGGGCTTAAAATTGTGCTGAGGGGGGTGGGGTGCATAGAGGGGTGAGTTGCACGAGGGTTCAGTTAAAGAGGATACAGTTGCACGGAGGGAGTTCGGTTAGACACGGGTTCCGTCACACGGGGGGTGCAGATGCACGGGGGCAATCCCTTTTTTTGTCGTACATCGGGCTACCTGTTTTCAAAATCCCTTTTTCTTCTGAGGCTTGGAGCATTTGGTGACTAGATATTAAACGTAATGAAATTTAGCACGGAGGTTCAGTTGTACAGGGGTTTCAGTTATACAGGGGTTCAGTTACATGGGGGTTCTTTGTGTTAAATAAGTAGTTTTTGTATCTTTTAAAAGAACTTTACGGGGATTGAGAGACTCAGTTGCCTAATTCCGTATGATTTTTATTTACTTGATGCTCATTAAAAACGAAATTTTTGTGTTAAATAAGTAGTTTTTGTATCTTTTAAAAGAGCTTTAAGGGGATTGATAGACTCAGTTGCCTAATTCAGTGTGATTTTTTTTTACTTGATGTTCATTAAAAAAGTAATTTTTTTTTTAATTAAGTAGTTTTTTTATCTTTTAAAATATCTTTACGGGGATTGAGAGACTCAGTTGCCTAATTCCATGTGATTTTTCTTTACTTGATGGCCATTAAAAACGAAATTTTTATGTTAAATAAGTAGTTTTTGTATCTTTTAAAAGAGCTTTACGGGGATTGAGAGACTCAGTTGCCTAATTCCGTGTGATTTTTCTTTACTTGTTAGTAATTAAAAACGAATTTTTTGTGGGTAATAAGTAGTTTATTTATCTTTTAAAAGAGCTTTATGTGGATTGAGAGACTCAGTTGCCTAATTCCGTGTGTTTTTTCTTTACTTGATGGTAAGTAAAAGATAAATTTTTGGGGTATTGATTTCTAGTTTTTTTCTTTTATTTTATCGGTTCTTTGAGTAAGTGAGTGTGTTGCCTAATTCAGTGTGATTTTTTTTTTACTTTAGGGTCATTAAAAACTAAATTTTTGTGTTAAATAAGTAGTTTTTGTATCTTTTAAAAGAGCTTTACGGGGATTGAGAGACTCAGATGCCTAATTCCGTGTGATTTTTCTTTACTTGATGCTAATTAAAAACGAAATTATTTTGTTAAATAAGTATTTTTTGTATCTTTTAAAATAGATTTACGGGGATTGAGAGACTCAGTTGAATAATTCAGTGTGATTTTTATTTTAGTTACGGGGATTGAGA